>NW_027316167.1:15787011-16032011 GCF_026437365.1 Eucyclogobius newberryi | reverse complement strand
TAGCCGCAAGCGGCAATGATCGGCCCTCGCCACGCCGCCGCCACGCCGCAAGAGGAGGCCCCAATTGTCCTTTTATTACATCTACTGCTGAATCTGTGACGCTGTCACATCTTCTCCCCTTTGTTTAACCATCAAAAAGCAATTTTATTTTGAATTCTTGGCAAAATGTGCGGCTTTGCCGCACAGAGACCGTGACTCTTAGAATAAAAATGTGGATAACTTTTGATGGTCCACCCCTGAAGATCAGTCTCACCAAATTTCAGGTTAATATGTCTAACGCCCCTAAGAGGAGTTTGTGAAAGTCTAAAGTGTAAACATGTTCTGGCGATTTCCCCATTGGAATAACATGGAAGGTTTCGGTCATCGTTACGGCAAAGCCATAACAATTATGACATGGGTCTCATTGACTTTTTTGATGGGGATGCCAAAATTGAGTTGTGTGTCAAATTTCATATAATTTCGCAAAACTAAATATTTAACCTCCATATAAAATCTGTAGGGGGCGCTGTGGCTCCAAATTAATTTATTTCACTTCAAGTAGGTTTAGGGCAAAGAGTTTAACAACTGATTCTAATTTGACGCAATTCGGACTTTATCTGCGCAAACGGCAGAAATGTTAAATTTGGGAGATTTCTGAAATTCTTGAGACCATGAGAGGTATCAATGTAATTTGGATAACTTTTGATGTCCCACTCCTCAGTAGCATTTTCACCAAATTTCAGCTTTTTAGGGCCACCGCCCTGGGAGGAGTTCGTAAAAGTACGACGTTTGGAAAAACTCCGAAGTCATGTTTAGCCATTTTTGAAGCAATATGGCCGACATTTGGTTGGGCGGACGGCGTTGCCGTAATAATATTTTTTACTTCTCTTGTCACCATCTACCTCTAAATTTCATGATTCTACGATCAGATTTCTTTTGGGTCATTTCCCATCTCTCAATGCATTTTTGGTACATTTGGGGGCGCTGACGCGCCAATTTTTTTAATTTTAGAAAAAGGAGCCAGATAGTAGAGAGGCACGATTTTTAGAGGTGGGCTAATTTTTGTGACTTTTCGTCAATGTTCACTGGGTGAAAAATAGGGGGGTTGGTCCCGAGAAGAAGAAGAAGAAAGAAAGAAAGAAAGAATAATATTCCGATGCGAAAACAATGTTTCCCATTTTTCAAATATCATGAACTATACATTTTCGGAAAGCGCTCGCGCTTTCCTACCTCATGGTGTGGGTCCCTGGTCACTGACGGGTACCTATCGTTAATTTTGAGTGGGCTCCGCCCACTTTGTGTTTTTGGCCCTCTATACAGTAATAATGTTCAATTTTTGCATTACATGCTTATATGCACGGAACATGCAAGAGATGGGGAACGTATTCGTGAGCTACTTAGCGCAAATGAGTGCTTTATATGGGGATGACGACCGCTTCGCTTCGCGGTCGTCATCCCAATGTAAAGTGCTCGTTTAGTGCGCACTTTTGCGCGGGCTTCGCCCGTTTACAACGGTAATGTTCCATTTTCCTACTACTAATTATATGCACGGGGCGTGCATGAGTGAAGGAGTGCGTTAGTGAGTGTTTGGAAGTGGGCGAGCGCTTCGCGCTCGATTTCGTGCGCACTACGTGCGCACTTTCGCAGCCGTGCTTCGCACGGCCTTACGAGATTAATAGGCCTCTCGCCAGCTTGTGGCGCTCGGGCCTAATAATAATTGATGATGAAGATAATAATATTTTTTTTAATTGTTATTTTTAAATTTATTGCCGGCTATTTTGTCTTCCAAATAACAGTTACTCTTGAAATCCATTGATTAACCAACATATCAAACACACCACATTTCTCTTGCGCATGTAAAAGAGAAATCTGCTCTAATTATTGAGTTATCTGATTATTCTAGTTAGACTGGACATTAGATCCTATAAGCACCACAAAATAACAAAGCTGTTCGGTTGTTTGTATAGGAAAAAATTCCCCATCATGAAACGGTCCAACTCAAGGCGAACGACGTTGGAAAAATATCTATTTGTGATTATTATTCAATTTGCAATATGCCTATAGCTCACATTGCCCCTTAATAACTTAACAATAATTGTTTTGTTGCAGAAGTAGAAGCTATAAAAAACCCAAAACATAGACCATGACCCTAACTGTTATATATTACTTGTGCAGTAAGTCTTTGGAATAGTTCTGTAATCATTCGTACCAATTATTCTTGTCATGGCAAGACCTTTGGATATATATATATATATATATATTTTTTTTAAAATGTTTAAATATTTTGGGTCCGTAGGCTTTATTGACAGGAAAGTAGTGTGAAATGGGGGATGAGAGAGAAGGGAGGATATGCATTAAATATTCGGAGTCAGGAATGGAACTTCAACACTGCGACCGGCTTTACCTGGAGCCTGGCATATGTGCACTGTGCCTTAACCACTCCACCACCGGGCAGCACTTGGATATCATTTCATCCATATTTGACATCAAACTGAAATCTGAACGGCTAAATTATTTTGGGACTTAGTTTTAACATGGAGACAGGATTTTATGTTGTTGTTTAACTAAGAAGATTACTCTGCCTAGAAATCATAACCGCCATATGTTGGTTGTGGCAATATTTCAGTCAAGATGAACCTTGCAGTTCTAACCTCGACTAAGAAAGGAACAAAACCGATGAAAGAAGAAGAAAAAGCTGTTTTAGAATTGTATTACGTTATAGATCAAATTAAAGATAAAATTATTTAAAAAGCTATCCGAAAAGCCAAGCTGAGTCTGTGTGGTGCGCTGTTCAAATAATTGAATGTGTGTGAGGTGATTTGAAGTTTGTTTGATTTCTCGGTGTCAGCCTTGTGACTCAGAAGCCACAGAACGCTCCCGCCTAAAGCCGGCAGCTGCTGGCTTAAACTTCTGACCCTCAACAGTTATGAAGATACTTCACTTCAAGTAACGTATGCGACTAAAGACCACATTAACCCGTTTGAAGGCATATTTGGTAAGCTTATTTTGATGAAGGGATGAAAAAAAAAAAACTAAACCCAAATCCAATCCAATCAAAAATAGCTTAAATTTGTTGTAAAACTACAATGAATCACACAAGGCTGCTCAATTATCTTCATTATTTCAAACAATTATACCATTATATACAGTGTAAAACCTGTTTAGACCAAATATATTTTGTGATGTGAAGATTAGAATGGTGACTTTGCTCAATGTTTTGATCGGCACATATAATTTTGACTAAAAGGCAATTCATTGTATTTTTATTTACACATTTTTTTGTAATTGAATAAAGTAATAACTCAAATCACAGTTTTTATTTAGATCAATTGCATGGCCTGATCGCATTTTGGTCCCACAATGGGGAAATTGCAGGAGAAAATTCCCGACTTTTCAATGTCTGTTGGATAAATTGCTTTTGTTTATTTCCCATGAAATGTAGTTGTCCTGGTTTTGTGACGCTCATTAGAGAGGTGATGACGTAATGACAATAAAAGTGTGTGCAGCAGCAGAGCCAGGCGTGTGCCTTCTGTTTCTCCTTTGCATACGAGGCTTGTCTTGAGTAAACATCGCTCCGAGCTGTCTGTCTGAGTAAACAGCGGTGCGGCCCACAGCAGTGATACTAAATAATAGGAGCTGACTCAGTCCTCCGTCTCCTCTGTGTGTTTTTGTGCAGGTGAGGCTAAAAACATCCCTCCGTACCCCGGGCCAAACAAGATGAGGGACTGTTACTGCACCGTCAACCTGGACCAGGAAGAGGTTTTCAGGACTAAGATCGTGGAGAAGTCACTTTGGTGAGAGCGCTCTGTCAGCAATTTCACACATCAGCCGGGTTGAAGATAGACCACATTACGGATGTCATAATATCTCATTTTAGTGTTGGGATTGTTGTGTGAAAAACCATCACGATTTAACGATTGTTCAAATTTATTGTGACTGAACAAACAAAGGTGATATCTTTCATTTTCTTTCATTCTCGTGGTCTAACATATTCCCCAACTTTATGAAAGACAAGATAAAGTTAAATGGGAGCAAGAAACAGCATTGTATTTTTTAGTCTTTATCACAATTATATTTTTTTGGTTCTGACAATTATATTGTGACTTGAATAATCACGGTCACCAACCTAATAATCTTGACATCCCTAGACCACATTTATTGGCTCGAGTTCTTCTTTTCCTTTTTCTTCTTCTTTTTTCTTCTTCTTCTTTTTCTTTTTCTTCTTTTTCTTCTTTTTCTTCTTTTTCTTCTTTTTCTTTTTCTTCTTCTTCTTCTTCTTCTTCTTCTTCTTCTTCTTCTTCTTCTTCTTCTTCTTCTTCTTCTTCTTCTTCTTCTTCTTCTTCTTCTTTTTCTTCTTTTTCTTCTTCTTTTTCTTCTTCTTTTTCTTCTTCTTCTTTTTCTTCTTCTTTTTCTTCTTCTTTTTCTTCTTCTTTTTCTTCTTCTTTTTCTTCTTCTTTTTCTTCTTTTTCTTCTTTTTCTTCTTTTTCTTCTTTTTCTTCTTTTTCTTCTTCTTTTTCTTTTTCTTTTTCTTTTTTTTCTTTTTTTTCTTTTTTTTCTTTTTTTTCTTTTTTTTCTTTTTTTTCTTTTTTTTCTTTTTCTTCTTTTTTTTCTTTTTTTTCTTTTTTTTCTTTTTCTTCTTTCGTGGTCATTTTGCCACAACTCGGGCATTTTTGACTCCCTGAACATTGATGAAAGTCACACATGGGGTCATAGGTCACACATGGGGACATAGACACTATCGGCTCGGCTCGAACTCCAATAAAACGGTGCGAGAACGCCCGTCGCAACAGTGGCGACTAGTTCAAAAAAGAGAAAACATGAAATGCTTAATATTTGGCCTAGGCACATGAGACTTGGGACAGTGATAGAGCTACATTTGACCTCTGACCTTTGACAAGTAAAACACACCTGGCAGCATCGCTCTATGATAAACAGGAAGTCAGCCATGACATAATCTTGACATAATTTTTATTATGTTCAGCGTCTTTGGGTCACTGAAAAGCGCTATATAAATAAAAGTTATTATTATTATTATTATTATAATCAAAGTGGCGCCGCCACATTTACCTTTTTTTTCAAAAAGGTTTTTTCTCCGATCAAGCTCAAAACAACACTTTTTGCATCTAAAGACATTGAAATTTAATAAATATTCCAAAAATGTTGATATTCCTCAAAAAAGGCTTATTTTACTGTTTTTTTCTAGGACAAGTCACGCCTAATGGAATTGATCTGAGGAGCTCATATTTCACTCACTAATGCGTTTTTATGGTCTGCTATCGCGCCCCCTACCCATTGTGTGAAAAACTCAACATTGTCTGATTTGATTGAAACTCATGGGTTATATTCTCCTCGAGACCCCATGAAAAAAGTGCATTGCAGATATTGTGTATTTTCACAATTGGCCAGCAGGGGCGCAATTAATGCCTTCACTTCCTCTTTTATTTTGATGGAACATTTCCTCTCGTGCTGTGGTCTTAGCATTAGCGTTAGCATCAGCATTAGCGGCAGGTCTCTGTTGCTAGGTGACGGAGGTACAGGGAGGAGGGGATCTAAAGAATAAAGTCTAAAGAATAAAGTCTAAAGAATAAATTCTAAGAGAATGCAGTGTCAGGGCGGTCGCGCGGGTGGCGATAGCCATCATCGCTGCTACCGTGGCTTTAATTATTATTATTATTCATACAAATATGGAAATTGGAGAAAATATACACAGAATGTGAAAAAAAATAAAGCGTGATCATTATAATTTATGAATTTAGACCTAAAATGAGGGGGAAAACATCTAATAGTAGTGGTTTGTTTGAAACTACTTTTAGCCATATATTAGATATTGCAAGATCAAAATGCCACAAGATTATTGTCCCTTTTGAAGAATTATCTTGAAAATAATCATAATAAAAATTTTGAAAGGAATTTGGAAAAGGCTTTGACCTAATGGACCAAATAGTGTGTCTTATATCATCTAGTAGGATCTGTGCCTCATCCCACTTCTACCATGTAACTCGGGCTGTTAAGATGAAGTAAATCAATATTCGTGATTATTCAGGTCGCAATATTTTATATTGTTCAATATGCGGCCCAAAAATAGACTGTAAATAACTGTTTATCTGGCTGTTTTTGTCACATTATTTTAGTCACAATCTTTAGGATTTACAATGTGGGAATGAAAGAAAGATTTCTGTCTCAATAATCGCGAATAAATGTCCAATCTCACAATAATCGTTACTCTAAAATTTGATAACGTGACATCCCTACGTGTTACTAATATTTTGTCATCGTTATAAAAAGGGACACAATTCTCATTACTCCTTTATTATTGAACTAAGAAAAAAACAAACAAAATGCTATGATCTATTGTCAACCATTTAATTTTTAGTTTTGCCACTGGTTTGTTGTTTACTTAAAATGGAATCTATGAGATCATCAATCTCGACAAGAATCATTGTTTTGTGGTAGAAATTAAGTCACTGCTGTTGGTACTGCAGCCATCAGTGACTGCTCATTAAAGACAAACAATTGAGTCAATATTCAGAATGTGACTGCATTTGCACCATGATACAAAGTACTATAGGCTACACAAAGGAAGTACAGTGTAGTGGATGGATTTCATCACAGCATGACTCATCGTCCATGGATGAGTTTACTGCAACATATTTTCCAGTTTGAGTTCTGAGTTGTACGTTGGATTCAAAAGCTCATAGATGATCCTAAACATTTGTTTTCTTGTAAATCCTTGTTATCCATGTAAATCTTTTTCTAAAAGTACCTCAGTAGTGCAACTACAGTAAAAAGTACACCTGATTTGAGCTACAGAAATACTGATAATCTTGTATATATTGTTGTAATTGTAATTATTATGCCAGAGTTAGGCCCATTTTGACATACATAGTACACATTTGTGATGTTCTCTGTAAACCTAGAGTTCTTGTGTGTTGTTAGCCTCAGCCTCAGGGGCACGGCTCATGGACTTCCAGCTCTGATACATATATGCAAAAACTTATTTAACTATTCAAATTAAAACTACTTGAATTTTGATTATAAATCTGAACTACTTTAGATTTTTTCAGATTTTTCTTTTGTTTTAAGTGCACGGTAATTATCTGTCCACGGATTAAGATAAAAGAACAATAAACATTTACGTGACCATTTTAATCAAAATGTCTTACTCCGCAGAAAGATTTTTTCATGTTATTTTATCTTCACCAAAATTAGAGAAACACATTGCTACTAGTTCAAAAATACATAGAAACAAGTTCAAAACTCTTTTTGCACAGTTAATATATTGTTCTGTACAGCTAACCTTTAGCGTGTGCCACACGCTCCATGGTAATTGCTCTTCCTGTAAACATATTTTGCCCCGGCGGTTGTTATGGACTTGATTAAACGTGTGTTCTGTTTCTTTCAGTCCATTTTATGGAGAGGACTTTTATTGTGAGATCCCTCGCAGCTTTAGACATCTCTCCTTCTACATCTTTGACAGGGACGTCTTCAGGAGGGACTCCAGCATCGGTGTGTAAATGGTCTTTTTATTTATAATGTGACATGATTAACATCTAATGTTTAGTCTTATGTTGACATGACATGTTGTCAGCCTTACAATGGTACATTGTAATTTTTCGTCATTGTCCTCCTCAATTCTGCAGTTTAACAGGAAGTCAATGTTCAGTCAACAAAATGTAATCTACTTTTATGTATGTAATTTAGGCAATTGACATGTGTCATAGTGTCTTTCTAAGCACCAAGAAATATCATAATTTGCCTTCTTTAAATTGGCAGAGGTTCATTGGGTTCCTTTGTCTTACCTGCAGCAACAACAAACCTAATGTTCCTGCGGTTCAACGTGAGATGACACAACCTGCCTCAGTTCTAGTGACAACAATACAGAATGTTGTGGTTAAATGGGCGTTTGACTTTGCATTTGCCGTTCACTGTTTGTTTGTTTGATACCACTGACCACAAACTGAAAAATTACTTTCAAAACACACTATATCTCCAGCCCAGATCCTGTTTTATGTTGCTGTAAACACATTTGAACCAAACTGACAATGTGGTGCCATTGTCCTGTTTTCCTTGTTGTTTTTCTCCCAGATAAGTTTCGTTATCTTAGGTTTGGGAGCAGGACCACACCTCACACACTCTGTCCCTTCACTATCAATACCACCCGCTCCCTTTCTCT
The DNA here is from genome assembly GCF_026437365.1 of Eucyclogobius newberryi. Lineage (NCBI taxonomy): Eukaryota > Metazoa > Chordata > Actinopteri > Gobiiformes > Gobiidae > Eucyclogobius > Eucyclogobius newberryi. The sequence goes on along the minus strand of NW_027316167.1, from coordinate 16,023,859 downwards.
TCATCTTCTCATTTACATGCCCCTCCTGCTGTTTTCTACTTCTTAGTTTTTCTATCCTCCAGGTACGAGGATATTGCTGCATAGCAACTGCAACTTATTGCAATCGAATCTCAACTTGATGATGCAGTTACAAAATTGCAGAGGTTGCAAATTACTTTGTCAACCATGATTATCCTGTGTATGCATGTCCACATAAATGTCCTATTTACAGTGTATTTAAGTGAAAGGAGGACAGTGTCTGACGTGGCATGTGAGTCCGTGTAGGTACTGAAACCTGTGTGTGTTTTAGGAAGTGTTCCCTCTTTTGGTTTAACACCGTTTGTCTCTGTGGGTTTGTGTGCGTAGGAAAGGTCGCAGTGAAGAAAGAGGATCTGCAGAAGTATCACGGGAAAGACACCTGGTTCCCGCTCCAACCTGTCAGCGCTGACTCAGAGGTTCAGGTCAGTGCCCCACAAACGGTCTCTAACTCGGCTACAGTTTTCCAAACCGAGAGACGTAGATTCTGGACGTTTTATCCTAAATCAGACAGAGACGTCATTATAGCTACTGCCATGTTTTCAACCTGGCATAAGCGTGTTGTGTAAACCTAAAGAAATGGCATTGAAGTCTATGTCCTTGGAGACGAGTAGATCTGTGCAGTCACTTGGTCAAATTACGGCTCAGATCTGTGGAGAGCCGATCCGCATAATAAACCACCTGTGATTGCATAAATGCAAGATAGATCAGTTTAATGCAAAACAACAAGCAGGTGACTTACCTGTACAGCTTTAAAATAAACACTTCAAACAAAACCTTTTTATGATTATGAGCGGAAGACAACGGGGGCATTTTGGCATGGAAACCAATAACTGAAATATTTACTATTATAATACATTTCCACCAGTCACTAATGATTCTTTGAAACTGATTGTCTGCCCCAAAGGCTTTATTTGACAGGACAGCTCTAGAGTGAAATGGAGTGAGATAGAGGATAGACATTCAGCAACCCACAATGCTGAGATGGCGACAACCATCACAGTTAAGGTTACAGTTAAGGTTATGGTGCACTTTATTGTCCCCAGAGGGAAATTTGTCCTGTGCATTTGACCCTTGAACCATTACAGCACCGGCGAGCACAAAGAAGATGTTGATTCAAGGCTGAATGACTGTCAGACCGACTGTTGTACAACAGGAGTCTCTCTGACCTCTTCCACCGCTCTCTTCTCTCTTTTTCTCTCTTCTATACCCTTCCACCTCTCCCCTCTTTCTCTTCTTGCTCTCTCGCTCTCTAATCTCTCTTTCTCTCTCTTCTTTACCCATCCGCCTCTCCTCTCCTCTCTGTCTCCCTCTCTCTTTCCCTCTACCTCTTCTTTCTCCCCCCTCTCTTCTATGTCACCTCTTTCTTCTCTCTTTCCCTCCCTAATAAATACCCTTCCACCTCTTCTCTCTTTCTCTCTTGTTTTTTCCTATACCCCCTCCCCCGCTCTCTGCCCCTCGCTCTCTCCCCCCCACACGCACGGCTGCTCACACGGACATGGCCAGCGAACAGAAACATCTGCAGATAGAGGGGCGTGTGTGGCCCTGGAGCTGTGGCCTAAAACAGAGACACATTCATGCTACAGCTCACACAGGAAGGATGTGAAAGAGGGAGAGAAAGTGGCGAGGATCAAATGAAGTCGGAAAATAGAGTGTCCCTGTTGTCGTTTCAATAGTGGACACATTGTTTGGCCCGGGCTCGCGCTCGTAAAGGCGTTTGTGATGGAGCCACTGAGTCCGTTTGCATACTAATGATCTTAATTAATAGAGTTTTCTCGACAGCTGCGGCGCCGCACTGTCATTATGTCATTAGAGCGAACGTTTAAGATGGAAAATGGCTTAAGCTTGACATTCAGTGTTTGGTTTGTTTTCATACTGTTGCATAGTTTACACTTGATAAACAATACACCTTAATTAACCTTAATAAAGTGTGGGTAACGAGGTCAGGGTTAAGAGTAGTATTTTTTTTTTTTACATTTTTCAAATACTTTTGAACTACTACATTTTTAAAAAATAAAGTGAAATGGAATAGTATTGAATATTATGTTCTCTATAGTACATTTGTGATAAAATGTGAATATATGATTATATTTCTGTGATGTATTTTATCTGCATAATAGTGATATTTTATCTGCATCATTAGTCTAAGAGAAGAACGGGTGTGTGACAAACTGCATTTGTGAAGGGATCGTAAAGATGGGCCAAAGAATGTTTCCCCAGGGGGGGTGACAGCCCAGAGGAGTTTGGGTAATGTTTACCCAAGGCTTGATCTCTACGGAAAAATACCAAGTGCCTTGATGTGAGGCTGACCAATGAGAAATGTGACCCGCCTATTCCAGAATAACGAGGTGAGACGCAGGAGGGTCAGCCAGGCTCCTTACAACGGCCTGGCTGACACAGCCCAGCGTTTTCTCCCAAGCTTGCCATACAAATGTCTGATGTTTCTGTGTCGTTTCATATTCTAAGTTGAATTGTGTTCTCTGTGTGTTAAGGAATAGCATCGGTGTTTGTCTAATTCCATGACAACATTTTACATCCTTAAGTATGTTATTGTAGGAAGATTGAACGTCAAGAAAATATAACTGAAAAAAATGACTAAAACATATTTATTTGCCTAAAGAATCACTGGTTAAAGAGAAACACACAACTTAACCCTAACCCAGTGGATACTAGAGACAAAACGGTTGAGAACCACTGGTCCAAAGCACCGATGTAACATTTCTGTAGTTAAATTGATAAAAGGTTTTTCCCGATACAGTATACCTGAATTCCATGACTACATAACTTTAAATAAAGGCTAATTAATAAATAAAACCTAACCATGTAAATATGCTTGTGTTTTTCTGCAGGGTAAAGTGCACTTGGAGCTGCGCCTGAGTGAGGTCATCACAGACAGTGGAGTCATCAACCATAAACTGGCCACACGGTGAAACACACACAAATAACACACACATGCACAAATACACACACAAAGAACACAGGCTGTCATTGTTGTTTGATGATGCATTCTGTGGTGCTAAAGATAACATTACCAACGCAGGTCTGTGAATGTGCAAACGTGTCTTCTGTTAAATCATGTGTTTAGTGCGCTCGGGCAAACATATTAACCCCCTGCTTTAGGAGCAGTCTTGTGTAATTTATTTTGTATATTTTTTCTGCATGAGAATGTTTACACTCATCTTGCTTGTTCGTAATCTGTCTAAAAAGAAAAGATTGAGTAACATTCTCATACCTGAGATAACTTAACCGCTTGATGTCATTGCATTTCATACTTTTAAATGAACTGCCATTGAACAATGTGTAAGCTATAGCCAAATAATTAACTGGAATAATTTTTGAATAATTTTCTTAAATTATTTGTTTTCCATTCTCAAATTGTTTTGTATTGTTTTATTTATTTATATATATATATATATATATATATATATATATATATATATTTATATATATATATATATATATATATATTATATATATATTTATATAAATATATATATATATATATATTATATATATATTATATATATATTATATATATTATATATATATTTATATAAATATATATATATATATATATATTATATATATATTATATATATAAATATATATATATATATATATATTTGTATAATTTATTATACACACACACACACACACACACACACAATCACAATACCATTTGAGAAGCAAATTTTTTTTTGCAGCATATCAGTAAATTTGTATTGTTTTTAATCAATTAAATATAGAATCATGATCAATAAATGGAACCCATCTCCTCGAGAGGGGCTGGACGCTCAACTTCTCTGGTGTTGCCCGCGGGGAGAGGCGACGGGCTGGTGTGGGCTTGCTGATAGCCCCTCAGCTCAGCCGCCACGTGTTGGAGTTTACCCCGGTGAACGAGAGGGTCGCGTCCCTCCGCCTTCGGGTGGGGGACAGGTCTCTCACTGTTGTGGCGGCCTACGGGCCGAACAGCAGTGCAGAGTACCCGGCCTTCTTGGAGTCCTTGGGAGGGGTACTGGACAGTGCACCGACCGGGGACTCCGTTGTTCTACTGGGGGACTTCAACGCCCACGTGGGCAATGACAGTGACACCTGGAGAGGGGTGATCGGGAAGAACGGCTTCCCCGATCTGAACCCGAGCGGTGTTCAGTTATTGGACTTCTGTGCTAGCCACGGATTGTCCATAACGAACACCATGTTCAAGCACAAGGGTGTTCATCAGTGCACATGGCACCAGGACACCCTAGGCCGGGGGTCAATGATCGACTTTGTTGTCGTGTCATCAGACCTCCGGCCGCGTGTCTTGGACACTCGGGTGAAGAGAGGGGCAGAGTTGTCAACCGATCACCACCTGGTGGTGAGTTGGATCCGCTGGCGGAGGAGGAAGCCGGACAGACTTGGCAGACCCAAGCGCATTGTGAGGGTCTGTTGGGAACGTCTAGTGGAGCCCTCTGTCAGTAGGGTATTCAACTCGCACCTCCGGGAGAGCTTCTCCCATGTCCCGGGGGAGGCTGGGGACATTGAGTCCGAGTGGACCATGTTCTCCGCCTCCATTGTTGATGCGGCTGCGCGGAGCTGTGGTCGCAAGGTCTCCGGTGCCTGTCGTGGCGGCAACCCCCGAACCCGGTGGTGGACACCGGAAGTAAGGGATGCCGTCAGACTGAAGAAGGAGGCCTATCAGGCCACTCTGGCTTGTAGGTCTCCGGAGGTCATCGAGGGGTATCGGCAGGCCAAGCGAGCCGCGGCTCGTGCTGTCGCAGAGGCAAAAACCCGGGCCTGGGAGGAGTTCGGGGAGGCCATGGAGGAGGACTATCGGTCGGCACCAAAGAAATTCTGGCAAACCGTCCGGCGCCTCAGGAGGGGGAAGCAGTGTCTCACCAACACCGTTTACGGTGCGGGTGGAGGCCTGCTGACCTCGACTGGGGATGTCGTCGGACGGTGGAAGGAATACTTTGAGGATCTCCTTAATCCCTCAGTCACGTCTTCCGAAGAGGAAGTAGAGACCGGGGACTCGGAGGCTGGCTCATCCATCACCCAAGCTGAAGTCACTGAGGTTGTTCGCAAACTCCTCGGTGGCAGGGCTCCGGGGGTGGATGAGATCCGCCCTGAGTACCTAAAGTATCTGGATGTTGTAGGACTGTCTTGGTTGACACGTCTCTGCAACATCGCGTGGCGTTCGGGGACCGTGCCTCTGGACTGGCAGACCGGGGTGGTGGTCCCTCTGTTCAAGAAGGGGGACCGGAGGGTGTGTTCCAACTACAGAGGGATCACACTCCTCAGCCTCCCAGGTAAGGTCTATTCCAAGGTACTGGAGAGGAGAATCCGACCGATAGTCGAACCTCGGATTCAGGAGGAGCAGAGTGGTTTTCGTCCCGGTCGTGGAACACTGGACCAGCTCTATACCCTCCATCGGGTGCTCGAGGGTTCATGGGAGTTTGCCCAACCAGTCTACATGTGCTTTGTGGATCTGGAGAAGGCTTTCGACCGTGTCCCTCGGGGTGTCCTTTGGGGGGTGCTTCGGGAGTACGGGGTCCGGGGCCCTTTGCTCAGGGCTGTCCGGTCCCTGTATGACCGGAGCAGGAGCTGTGTTCGCATTGCCGGCAGTAAGTCAGACCTGTTCCCAGTGCATGTTGGACTCCGCCAGGGCTGCCCTTTGTCACCGGTTCTGTTCATAATTTTTATGGACAGAATTTCTAGGCGCAGTCAGGGGTCGGAGGGTGTCTGGTTTGGGGACCACAGGGTCTCATCTCTGCTGTTTGCAGACGATGTTGTCCTGATGGCTCCATCAAACCCGGACCTGCAACATGCACTGGGACGGTTTGCAGCCGAGTGTGAAGCGGCTGGGATGAAAATCAGCACCTCCAAATCCGAGGCCATGGTTCTCGACCGGAAAAAGGTGGCTTGCCCTCTCGAGGTGGGTGGGGTGTCCTTGCCCCAAGTGGAGGAGTTTAAGTATCTCGGGGTCTTGTTCACGAGTGAGGGAAGGATGGAGCGTGAGATCGACAGGCGGATCGGTGCAGCGGCTGCAGTGATGCAGTCGCTGCATCGGACCGTTGTGGTGAAGAGGGAGCTGAGCCGAAAGGCAAAGCTCTCGATTTACCGGTCGGTCTACGTTCCTACCCTCACCTATGGTCATGAGCTTTGGGTAGTGACCGAAAGAACAAGATCGCGGATACAAGCGGTCGAAATGAGTTTCCTCCGCCGTGTGGCCAGGCGCTCCCTTAGAGATAAGGTGAGGAGCTCGGCCACACGGAGGGAGCTCGGAGTAGAGCCGCTGCTCCTCCACGTCGAGAGGAGCCAGCTGAGGTGGCTCGGGCATCTGTTCCGGATGCCTCCTGGGCGCCTCCCTCGGGAGGTGTTTCAGGCATGTCCCACCGGGAAGAGGCCCCGGGGAAGACCCAGGACACGCTGGAGAGACTATGTCTCTCGGCTGGCCTGGGAACGCCTCGGGATCCCCCCGGAGGAGTTAGAGGAAGTGTCTGGGGAGAAGGAAGTCTGGGAGTCCCTGCTCAGACTGCTGCCCCCGCGACCCGGCCCCGGATAAAGCGGCAGAAGATGGATGGATGGATGGATGATCAATAAATGAACCAATTCATGAACACTCTGAGTTTACATGCCTAAATGCATTTGTGACCTACTGTTAAGTGGCCTCCTGCTGCTGCTGCTCTGATGTTCCACTGTTTTCACATCTCTGAGCTGCATGACTTGTTGCCGGGCAACAGTTTCCCCCGGTGCCAAAAATGCGCAAAGGCAACAGCTTTTGTTTAAGAACATTTCTTTTATTTGTAAATCAGGTCTTGGAATATGTGCAAATGTGCATATTATTTAATGGTAACTATACAGAGAAATCTTAAACATGAAAACATAATTCAATCTAAAATAAGATTCTCAAAGTCGTAATCCCACAGATGCAATAGTACCCTTACTGTACATTCAAGTTACTCATTGTATATTTTTATTGTATTATCCATTACATCTTTTGACACTGCTGACACTTATGCTGCTGTGAATATTATTTTCATATTCTGGTAGACTTGATACACGCTCTAAACATAGAAACTCATAGATAGACGTAATTTATTTAACCAGTTAAAAACCCATTGAGATCCAAACCTATTCTTAAGGGTGAAGGATTCATAGCCCAATAGGTTCTCAAACATTGGCGAAATAACAGAACATTTAAATGAGGCGGTAAAGTCCCCTTAGAAGCCCCACTGCCTCGTGTGAGCGGCATCTCCTCAGAGGGGCTGATGCGCTTATGCATGGATTATTCTGCGAGTGTGTGTTTGTTTGCTTTCTCCCATTGTAATACGCAGCATTGGAGGCTGATGAATGCGATCTGATGAGCCAGTGGCTGTGTTCCCACCGCTCGCTGAGGATAAGGAGCTTACAGAGCCCGGAGCGAGAGGTCAACTCGTCAGATCTCTCTAGAAAGACACGTGTATGAAAGACGAGAGAGGATGCGCCCATTCACACAACCCAGCGCAGGCGTCTGAATGAGTCTGTCCACACACCTCTGCATGCAGGGATTATAACAAATATGATTAGATATAATATAATGATTAGATAAGGTTTAGAAAAAGTGCAGGCTAAAACAAATTGAATGTAAAGGTAAGTGATATTGACAAAAATAATCTCTCAGTGTAATAATCTTTCAATACTTACTGCGAATTATTTTGATCATGATTATCAGATTGTATTTTAAAATGAGGATTGGTGATAAATTGGTTCCAATATTGGTATTTATATAAAGATAGCCTAAAGAGAAAATGTTGAAATGGAGGAGAAATTTTCTCCCAAAAAATATATGGATTTTAACATAATCATACAAAACAAACTATTAACTATAATCTAACATAATATTGTGGATCTTGTTTTATCGGTATCGCCATATATTGGTTATCGGCCACAGCAGCAAGCACAGGGTATCTCAGCATCGGCTAGTATTGCACTAAGTATGAATGAATTATAAACCACAGAAGCCAATTGTGTCGTTGCAACTGCCCTGGGCCTGACTGAATGAGAGTTGCCTGGCATTTTACGCATGCGATTATGGCATCAAACTGACATGTTCATTCAGACAAAATGTTAGGTGAAGCGTCTCATCCCAAAACACAAGAGCATATATAGTGGTGAGTGTAGGATTCTTTCAAATGAAATGCTGAGGGGGCAGCTTGGGTCATCTTGGTTTATTTTAGAATAGCAATATATTGAAATGTAAATAATAACAGGAATTTTGTTTTGAAAGCATGCTAAAATTGAACATTAACAATATTGTTTATTGTAAAAAATGCTACAGAAAGAGCTGAAAAATGATGTTGTAAACTTAAGTGTTTAAAAATGTTTTTAATTTAACAACATGCAAACAAACACGAAGAAGATCAGAGAGAAAAACTATATAGCAAATATTAAAGCAAAAAAAGAGAAAAAAAATCTGTACCCACGAAATGTCCCATTTAGCCCAAAGTATGTAAAAAAAAATTGTATTTCTTTTTATTAAGTCTGCATGTATTTTTTTCTATGCTACGAATGTCAAGTATAATGTTTTTAGGTCTTTATCGTCGGTGCATTTTTTGTCATCCATTTCTTGTGAGGACCTTTTTAGCTGCTGCTAGGAGGATGCACCAGAGATAACTGCTGGTTGTGTTCATGGCAGGAGTCCTGAGGCCCAAATACAGAGTCCTGAAATCCGTTGGGATGATGATGTCATTAATTTTCTGTAAGGCTTTGTTGATCTCAGTCCAATATTTGGGAACAACAGGACAATCCCAAAACACATGATAGTGGTTTGCCTCTGTCTGCCACATCCTCCAACAGTCTGCATTTCCCCTTGAGTAATTGGCACTTTGACATGGTGTTACTGTATAAAGAAACGAGACACACTTTTCCAACAGAATTCCCTCCAAACATCTGATTCTGTGGTTCTCCAATGAGATTTACATATACTTTCCCATTCATCATCAGCCAGAAAAAAGTGACCCTCTCTTTCCCATTTACCCTTAATGTAATCAGTAGAGTGGCTGCCCAGATCGTTCATACACTTGTATAATTTAGATATTAATGCCCTTGAAAGTTCAGATTTATAAGCTTTAATGAATTCAGTCAAAGGTCTATGACGGGCATCATCATTTTTAATTTCAGCCAAAGGATTCTTTCACCTCATCAAAGCTTTTCAAATGATTCTCCCTTACAACCTTTTATACCTTTTGTTGTCCAGACTTTAAATCTTGAGTCTGAGCTGTTAGGGTGAAATTTTGATCGTAAGCCAACCAATTCAAAATGTTAACATCCCTGTTTATAGTTTGCATGTATTGGTGATTTGCTCCTTTCATGTTATAATAACAGATTTCACCCAAGGGTTCTCCATCTCACCCAAATGACTCAACTGTCGGTTTTCTGCCAGTAAGGCCTGCACAGGAACCCCCGGTACAACATTAAAATGGAAATAGCCTCATATTCTGGGTCACACCAGCACAGGAACGCTCTTATTTGAGTTGAAATAAAGCATTTTTTCAGACGGGGCAAACCCCAGCCTCCTTTTAATTTTGGTAATTGTAATGTTTTGAATCGAATACAGTTTTTTTCCCTTGCCATATGAATCTTGAGATTGCTTAATTCCACTCATCAAACAGCCGGTTGCTGTTGGAGAAAATGCATCACTTTTTGGAGGAAATGCATCACATTTGGTATGGAAATTTCTGGTTTGGTCAAATACAATAGAACATCATACGCATAGCAGGCAATTTTGTGTTCGGTCCCATCAATTGTGCTTCAACATATTTCTAATCTTTTATCGTTGTCTGATTATTCATACATTTAGCACAATGACACTGCCTCGTAATCACATCCTGGGGCCGTGATGTAATTTGCCAGCCTTTTATTCCTGTGACTAAAACTATTTTTGACAGACTACGTGGGCGTGTAAAGAATCACATCAACCTAATGTGAGTAATGTCGACTACAACAACTAAGTCCGGCTCAATAGTCAATGCAGAGGGGAGGCTATAGCAAGAGAGAAAGACTATATAGTAGGCCAAGCAGGGGTTATATAAACAAGCTTACTGGACAGGAAGCGCGCTGGCATTAGTGACGCTTAACCCAGCCCTCTCCTTATTCCTTATTAGGAGCCTGTCTGCTTTTGCATGAGTGGCGCGCTGCAGACGTGGGAAGAGCGGTGATTCGGTGTGACCAGTTGTGCATCACGGTGACACACGGGAAGCGATTTGTCCCGCTGTGTCTCCTCTCCGGTTTGGGCGCTAATCCCCTTACGGCATGATGTCATCTGGGAATGGGATGGTGCGGCTGGAGGCTGGACATGTCCTGGCAGGAAGTTACACACTGTACCAGGCCAGATACATTAACAGGGAAATCTATGATGGATTCCGTATGTTGCGCTTGTCAAAGTCTAGTGGCATTTAATTTATCTTCTATTGTTTTAGCTGAGGTTGAAGAAGTACCAGAAATCTGTACCGTTACTGTGAATAAATCATCATTACAGCTGTGATCAATGATTATGTTTGATTTCAATGTGCACAGATATGTGATATTTCTTTTGCTATTTTATTTCTATAAACTCTAGTAAAGACTTAACAAAAGCTGTGGCTAAATAGTAAAGCTATGGTAAAATATCTTCTACATTCAAAGAAAGTGGAGGATTCTGGGTGAAGCGACTCCAAATACTCTAAATACCTGAATGCTTTATGCTGGAACGATGGGGCCTATAGTGTACACTCTCACAAAAACACTTGACTAACCTCCTTTGACCCGTAACAGGAAAAGTGCTGGAAAGCAAGTGAATTAATAAACCATGATTTGTCCCAATTGACTGTACTTTATTGTATTGCACTGTATATTGCTCTTATATAGCTTTTATGGCCCAAGTAGGGGAATTGTTAAATGTTAGTTAAAGCAATAAAAATAGATGTTCATTATATAAAATGTGGAGCTTCTCTTTGCGTTAATAGGCCCAGTCGACATTTATAATTTACCTTATTTTAATGTTGAGATGTAGCCTGGAGCAGTGGATGTCCAATGTGAGAAAGTTTAGGCAGAATAAGCGCTGCCACATCCAGTCATTTCTAATTGTCAATAAAACGCTTTGGACTCGAGATGTCCACAGCTTCTGCTTTCAGTAAAAGGTTGTGGAAGTTTTTGCACATTGAAAAGCCACATTAGCTTTTGAAGAGACAAAATAACGTTGAACTGATAATCGGGTTTGATCAATATGTGATATAAGGATTCTCATCGTTTTCATTTGCGATGCAACAAAGGGATTTTATGGGACTAAAAAAAAAGAAATTGGCTTTGTGACAACCCTACAGTCTTTTCTTTCTGTTTCTCACTTTAGTGTATACCTGCTGCGACAGTACGCTGCAGTTGGACGTTATAGTGTTTAGATGGTCAAACAGCTTTTCACAGCCTTGTCTTTCACACATCGTTTGGCATTTGAGTCTTTTGAATATAAAAATGTGTTAGATTTCACACAAGTGTAAATGAGTTGGTGGCGAGGGGGAAATAAGGAACATTGCAGTTTATTTTGCATTAGGTTTGGTTTAGTGTTGTCATGATATTAAAATGTTAAACACATTTTCGATACTGAGGAAAAGGAGCTGATATGACACCACAATGATGTACCTAATCTGTGTTGCAACGCTGGAATGTTTCCATTGTGGGACAAATAAAGGTGCTCTTATCTTAATTGCGATAAAAACACAAAACACAGTAAAAACACGTCATTTATTTTTGATATGATAAAACCAATTGACAGGACAAGACCAGAGAGTGAGAGACTAAATCAAAACAAAATTGATGAATAAATAAATAAAATGTCCGTCAAGCATATTTCCAAATATGTATCAGTCCTATATTTAAGTTGTTTTTTTGTTTAGTTTTTTCAAATGAATTTGATTTTCAATATAAACTAATTCTAGTTTCTTCAATATTACTGTGTAATCTTGTACTAGTTCTGACATAGACAAAGACCATTCCAAAACTATTGAAAAAAGCCTATATTTTCTAGTTCTGTGATGTTCAATACTAGTTTTGACATCGATTAGTATTTGGGTATCAATGTTTTTTTTACAATCTCTTAGCTTAACACTTTTTTTTACTTTTTAAATTGATAAACAGATATTTAGGATGTTAGAGCACACGACTTATTCTTCTAACTGTGGCTTCCTGTACCTGGCAAAGTTGGATAGAGAAGCAGACGATGAATAATAACACAGACAGTTATATCCTGTTGACTTTGGCTTGTTGGGGGCTGTGGTGATGCAGAGAACAGTTTAGAGGCAGGGTCCGTGTGTGGGAGGGCCAGATGTTTGACATTGTGGTTGGACATTTTGTTGGACATTTTGGTTTCTATTTTTGCTGTCATTGTAGCACTGCCTTTTGGGAAAAAAAGACTCAAGACTCATGTAACCCTTTATCGTCCAATCCAACTGTAAACACGTAATTTTCCACATGTGTGCACAATCTTGTGGACACGATCTTGTCCCATTTCAAGAAAGTAATTTACGGCATGCTTCATTTGATAGTATTTTGTGTTCTTCTTGAGCGATAAGTTAACTTGAATGGAGATTTTCATTCTTGGTTCACCTCTGCACAGATGTGTAGCATAACTTGAGTGTACTTTGTAATTAATGTTTATAGATGCCCTGCAAGTTTAAGGAGCTTTTAAAGTAAACATGTCATTAAATAGTCCTATGAAATGACAGTTTGTTTGCTGAGAGTGCTGGTTAAGTCCGTTCTTCATTAATGTGTGATGTGTGTCTGTCGGCAGAGTGCTCGAGTGCCAGGGGCTGCCCATAGTCAACGGCCAGTGTGACCCCTATGCTGCTGTGTCACTGCTGGGACCTTCAAGGTAAAGATCTTCATAACAAATACTTCTGTGTATGTGGGGTTTTGGATGAATAAGTGAAAAAAATAATCCTTCTTGTTTTTAGGTCAGAGGCCAAAAAGACTAAAGTAAAAAGAAAAAACAACAACCCACAATTTGAAGAGGTTTTCTACTTTGAGGTATGATACAATTGTGTTGTTTTTAATGTAATATAAACATTAATAATTGTAGTAAAAGTAAGCCAGACAGGACACTACAAGTTTTGGCCACAAATGGCTGCCTGAGTTGGCTGTAGTGCCCGATGCTAATGGTCAAGAAAAGAGTACCACGCATACCACTGATTACAAATTTGATTAGAGCAGGACTGTTTTTCATCTTGACATGTCCAGCATGGAGCATGTGATTACCCACTATACCCCTTGAGGGCCGCAAACTGAATCCATCTAAAAAGAACAAACTATGTTTTCTCTCAGAAACAAAATTGTTTAATATGAATTCCTAATTAATCGTGAATGGTCTTTATACGTTCCAGGTTAAGTCAGAAGCTAACAAGTCAAAGTAAACATACAACACTGTCCCTCATCTGTGTCAGTGCTGTTTTTAGGCTGTTTATAAATGTGTAAAGTAATTGAAGTTTAATTCCTTCACATAATACATTTTCAAACCTTTATCTATTTTCTCCAGGTTTGCTCTTCACTTCAGACAAAGTTACTTCATAATTCATTGCCTTGTATTTATAGCCACAGCCATACATGCACACATACTTCTGACCATGCCCTTGTTAACCCGGACTGTCGTTGACATTTGTCACCTCCCCTCTTCTCGCCCGAAGCCCCCCTCCCGCTGAGGCGCAGGACAAGGCAGGACAAGAGTATGATTGATTCAGACAAACCACCAAACAATCCCACCCATTGATTTCTATTGAACAAAAACATCTTATTCCCCCTGCCACATAAACAGCCCTTCATGTCCGGCTACAGGCAGCGTCCACACGCTATCTATCAGGCTTTGGCCAATTTCTTATTTAAATTGCACTATTTCCCTCATTCTGTGTAGCAATTTAAATTCTAAGAATGTCCTAATGACATATCCATGATAAGCATTACACCCAATTCACTTAAATGAAGGACTTTTTTCAACTCAGTTATATGGGCTCATGTGCTTTTAATCCAATAAATTGGGCATCTTTTAGTCATGTTGTTGCCTTTTTAAAGCTCACAGAAACATTGTTTTTGTTTGTTTTTCCAGGTTACTCGGCCGTTAAGCCACACGAAGCGGCATTTTGATGTAGAAGAAGAGGATGTAGACAAATTAGCATTAAGGTAAGAACTCATACTGACCATCTATCAGATAAGCACTTAACTGCATTTATGTTTATTTAAGTGTTGTTCTTATTGTTTGTTTTTAGGGTGGATTTGTGGAATGCCAGTAACCTGAAGTTTGGGGATGAGTTTCTGGGAGGTGTTCGTGTTCCCCTCAAGGTCTTGGGACAAGCTGGGGTCCATGATGCATGGTGAGTAGTGAAGAGAAACATTTTTACTGTAAATATGCACCATCACTTTTCTGGTGGATTGTGTGCCACGTGTTCGTCTTCATGGAGAAGTGGAGAAATTTAGTTGGCTAAAGTCTTTAGTATAAATGCCACGTTTGCGCGCGTGTGCGTGCGTATATTGTTTTTTTTTACCACATACCCAGGTCTAGTTGTGCCACAAACTACCATCACTAAAGTAAATATAAAGTAATCTGTTATGTCACTATTGTTTCACAGGTACTTCTTGCTGCCCAGAGAAAATGGGGGAAAGTCTGTAAAAGTGGAGGAGCTGGGATCACTGCGTTTGAACATCGTTTACACAGAAGACCATGTTTTTCCCTCGGAGCACTACACTCCACTCAGAGACCTGCTGCTGCACTCGGCCAATGTAGAGGTTTGCCTTTAAACAAGCTTTTTAAAGAATCCCAGAACTACAGTACAAGTTCAAAAAGACAGGACACACTATTTAAGGAATAATAGAGGATTTTTCGCCGATTTGAGAACTCAAGCATGTTAGTCCCTTTTTACAAATGCGCAAGAGGCCGCCTCCCATCAAACCTCGTGTGGAAGCACGCAACAGCCCCGCTGATACATGTGCGTTTGTTTATTAGCACGACTGCTACATTGCATCTCTCGTCTCCGCAGATTTCCGTCTCTTCTGAGCTCAAACACTTTCTTTCTCTGTCGTCATTTTTGTACTGTACACTGAAGGAACTCGCTAAACACACACCGGCATATCAACCACGCATGCGCAGCCAGGAAAACGTGCTGCTATGCTGGGAACGAGGCTGCAGGTGTGCAGTAGCACGCAGGGAATAATTGACATGTGGAAGAACTACTCGGCTGTCCACGCCACGAGGAAATGAGACTCAGATTGCTCGCCAAAAATCCTCTATTATTCCTTTATTGAATTGATTGTGATATAGTGGTAGTATTAGTTTAGCCATAGAAAGAACTAAAAAATAATGGCAAACAAAGCAAAATTTGGTCACTTGAATTTAATCTAAAGGAAAAAAGATAGTAATAGATCAATGTGATAAGATGTTTTATCTGGAAGTTATTAAGAAAGTTGGATTTCAGAAAGCTGGTCACATTAGGAATGGTAAATGAAACAAAAATGATGTTTGTGATGTTTCGGTATTTAAGGCTCTGGTTTAAAATACCGGTACAATATATAATAATTATTAAAATATTTCAATATTACAAATAATCATAATCAATTATTATTATTATTAAATAACATATTTCAATCTTCAACACAAAATGATGATAGTTTGTTTAATATTTTCATGTGGTCTTATACTAAACCTATTATATTAATACAATAATAATTCTAAACCTGTCTAAAAAAAGATCCTCCAGGTTTTAAGGCTGTGTGTCTAAATGTTTGGTTGTTGTAAACATTTTAATAACACCTTTTATCAGTAGGTCCCGCCCGGTGGGCAGGGCCTACACAGAGTAGGATAAATATCTGAGTTCCTGGTCTTGATTCGCAGATTGAGAATGACTCTTGGATGAGTGTCCACACAAAAAAAACAATGTCCAGATGATACAACTGAATCTTTTTCTACAATGGAACACTCCTGGACGAATGAGGGATTACACCGACTATTTAATGGCTCAGTATTCCTGCCACTGCTCTCCCAGTCTGCTCCAGGGCATCTGTGTTGTAACTTGCTGTCAGCAATATATCTGAGGAGGAACTGTTGTCATACAAACACTTACAGTATCATATTTGTTTTCTATTTTACAAGCAGCCTGTGTCTGCGTCCACGGCTCATATTCTGGGAGAGGTTTGTCGAGAGAAGCAGGAAGCCGCCATCCCTTTAGTGCGTCTTTTCCTTCACTATGGCAAAATCGTGCCTTTTATCAGCGCCATCGCCCACGCTGAGGTTAACAGAACACAGTAAGCACCCACTCTCATTTATCCTGATTAATTGCAGCCTTTGTGATTTCCATTTGTACATGCTGTATCCTTTCCCCCGCGTAGAGATCCTAACACAATTTTCCGAGGAAATTCACTTACGTCCAAGTGCATTGATGAAACCATGAAGCTTGCAGGAATGCACTATCTTCAAGTCACGCTTAAACCGATCGTAGATGAGGTATAGCATTACCGTTTGCTAAATTCAAGCTCTGTCTGTGGAAAGGCCCAGGACAGTTTTGATATTTAACTGTATCTTCTTCTGTAGATCTGTACAGACCATAAACCTTGTGAAATCGACCCAGTCAAGCTGAAAGAGTCTGAGAACCTGGACACAAACAGGGTAAGACGTTCCCCTTCTCTTAATGCATTTTTATTTTTTCTGAATATGTTATTTATTTATTTATTTAAAGTCTATATGATTCTTTTTCTAATTATGACTTACTGTAATTTGGTGGGATTGCACCTGTTGTAAATATTTATCATAGTTTTACGTCCATGAAGGTGCAGTTTGTGAAGTTTTGATAAATAAAGCTTCAAAATTACAGGAAGTAGGGCTGAGTTATAAACGTAATCCCTCTGTGATGTCATCAATATGTGACATACCATTGTGGCTCTTGTTTACATTATAGTTGCTAGGTAACAGTTGTGGAATTACCTCTACCGATGTCATATTTACTGCTGGAGACAGATTAACAAAATATTTAGTCAAATTTGAAATATAATCATGTTTACTAGATTGTAGTGAAATGTGTAGTCTAAACTGTCACATGCACTTTAAGGTTAAATTTAAGGCGCACTTTTTTAAAATATAAAAACTAAAGGACAGTCTGGAGAGCAGAATGAGACTAAAATTATGATGTCACTTTTCTAGTGTTTGTCTCCTTTCAGACAATTGCTTTGTCTCGGATGTTCCACAGCATGGCATTAAACATATCCATCTCAGACAAACACACTCTCAGTAAGAATATATTTTCAAGTGGTAAAATACCTATGCTTTAATGAATGAGCGCTAGATAACTATAATGCCATACTACAGAACATTCCAGGCAAGGTAATACCATCTCCATGGAGACAAGAAGGTGACAGGCCCAATCAGAAAAGTGACATCTTTGAGTAGCAGATGATGATTACTATTTGCCTCTGATAGAATAATGATATACTTCACATTTTGGTCTTTTTGGCTCAAACGCATCATTTTGTATTTCAGGAAAACCTCCGTCAGTACGTGGACCGGATCTTCAACGTGATCACCACTTCAGGCGTGCGCTGCCCCACCGTCATGTGCGACATCTTCTTTTCTCTGAGGGAATCGGCCGCCACGCGTTTTCAAGGTAACGCCACAAAAGATCGGAAGCAGAGCAAGACGTCGTTATCGGCCCGTAATGGACAGGAAGCAGGACGAAAGGAATGTAGAGGATGTGCACGCAGCCCAAGGACACTTCTCTTAATTCACTCTGAAAAGCTTTTTGTGCTCAGCTATTTGTGTCAGACCTGAAACCACTTAAGCCCACAGGCAGCTTGTTCTCAGTTATGTGTATGATGTGCACTGCAGGGTGATTACTGTATGTGCTTGTGATGCCCCCTGTTGGTCACCACATGATACTGCAGGCTATTTTTCCTGATATGAAAAAATCTAATTTGATTTTGATTCTCAAGGCTCAATGCACTATTTCTTAATATAATGCAACTACGATTAAATCGTGGTGTCTTTTTATATTATCACGTGGTTCTATTTTGTCCCTACTGACTGTCTGAGGCAATGCTTAAGCACTGAATGAATTCCTTCGCGCATGTGTAGGGATTCATTCGGTTGTCTAGCGGTCATACGGGATTCATAGAACCATAGTTACATTTGTAACAGTCATTTTACACCAGTTCTGATATGAATAAATAAAAACTGTTATAAAACTATGCGGAAAAGGTCAGATTTTGTCCTATTTATGTGATTTTTTTCCGTTATCAATGCTCGTCCAAATGACTATCTAGTTCTAGTGTTGATCAGTAGTAGTGTGATTTATTGTTGTTGTTTTTTGACAACCCCTACAACAGACAAAGATTGTTCAAGTGGAAAAGATAGACATTTTTGATAGACATCTGTTGTCTAACACAGTGTAATATGTTAGTATTGCGCTGTGTGGTGGTCCTCAAACATAAATCAGTAGAGCAGTGTCGATTCTGAGAAATATTGGCAGATGCCGGTACAGACCCTCAAACAGTAATTAAGTTGGATAGTTTTTTTTAACAAGTATTTATGTAAAAAGCACTGTAAAATTAATGATTTTGCTTTTTGTGTTTCCGTTACGCCACAGTCGACCAAGACGTCCGATACACCGCCGTGAGCAGTTTCATCTTCCTCCGTTTCTTTGCACCAGCCATTCTCTCCCCAAACCTGTTCCAGCTACGACCGCACCATCCAGTGAGTCAAACCTCCACAACGTACACTAAGTTTTGCTAAAAAAAACTACAGCAAAACAGTAACGCTCTGTAAAATAACTGCGAATGATCGATATTGCTGTCCTTTCTCATACATTTCTTTTTGTGTAGGACCCGGCCACTTCCCGAACCCTCACTCTGATCTCCAAGACCATTCAGACTCTTGGAAGTCTCGCCAAATCGAAATCTGTGAGCTTTAACAAAATACTTAAACGCGACCGATTTATGTCCTTTTTTTCCTCCAAGTGCAATCCCTAACATCTGTTTTACTCTGGTCGTCCCTTTCAGGCCAATTTCAAAGAGTCGTACATGGCGGCGTTTTACGATTACTTTAATGAGCAGAAATATGCAGACGCAGTGAAAAATGTAAGTCGATGAACAAAAAGGGTCTGTGTTGTCGTGGTGTTAAAAATATGTGAACAATGTCTAACCACTTTCAAAATGTGTCTTATAGTTCTTAGATCTTATCTCAACATCAGGAAAGTGGGACCAGAAGAGTATTGAAACGCCTATCATGCTAAAAGAGGGGTAAGCTCACAATTACATCACAACATTTCTTTAAAAATTTATGTAGATACAATAAAAGAGATATAATTTGGTTGTAGTGTACCACATAAAAAAAATTTCCTCCATTTGTTTTAGCGCTGTATACTTTATGTACTATTGCTGTCACTATTTGGATACAAAGAAAAATGCATAACAAAACAACAACTACAATGCTTTTTTCTAGACAATGGACTGTAACTTTTAACACAAAAATAATTTTCCTATGTTACCATCTGGTCTTATACTAGTGCTGATAAAGCGCAAGATCATTAATTTTAATATCAATACTTTCTTAAAAGAGTATCTAGTTTTGATACTAGTTGTAGTATCAAATAGTGTCTGATTTTTGATACTTTTGACAGCTCTAGTATGTACACATGCTACACACATGAATTGTAAGGTTTTTGTTGTGTTTTCATACCATATTTATAATTAAATGAATGACAAAAGATTAACTAGATTAATCTCATGATACTTTACCAAACTTGACAAAATTTAGCTTTTTTTAAAATTTATTTTTACCTAATACTGTATCCAGAACACATTTTAAATACTAAATTTGGCCACATGAATCAACTATTTGTCTATTTGAAATTGATCAAATACAACTTTTATCGCTAACACGAGGCTGCTGTTAGAAGCACATTTTCTAGTTGACAGTTTAGTCATCTACATCCCCACCTTCTTCTGTTAATGCTCTCGTCCTAAAGGAGTGTAAAAGTCACAATAAAGAGGGTTGATGGGAAGGGGTCAAAGCACAGAACAAAGGGCAGGTAAGAGCGCCTGTGTATGGAGCTTCGCCCTGTGTCTCCCCTGTGTGCAATGTCCCTCCGACCCAAACCGACCTGCATTACAAAGCCTCTGTAGACGCTGTAGTGCTTTACTTTGTAACCAGTGACTGCCAATAGAGGTCCTAAAAGTATTATACTATGGATTATGCAGTTTTGTGGAACATTTAACTTGTTTTTATCTGTAAAAAAGAATTTGCAAAGTACAGAGGAGCATTTCATGGCAGAGATTGACAGAGATTGACTACAATTACTTTAACATGTGTTGATGAAACTAAACACATCTCCAGAAATGTCATTGATGTGGAAACAGTATAACATCTTAGCTCTGGGCGATATGACAAAAATGCGTCACAACTTTTTAACCTCGTTTTGAATTATCACAATTTCTGATTCAGTTTGAACTATTTCAAAGAAATGACACTGAATATTAATTTTCTGAGCATAAACAAAACAGACTTTGAATCTGTGCCATTCAAAATACAAGGAAAATGTTTAAAAACTCCAAACCACATGCTTTTACTGACAGAGGATTGGCTTTGCACCTCTCGATTAAAAAGAGCCGCGCTGATGATTGACTATTAGACATGACTGATTCTGGATTGAAATTATACAAATTGCATAATATAGTGTATAATTAAAGTTTGGATCATAGTCTGTGGCGCTCATTGGTTTCACTGGTACAAAGTAAAGTAGTCGAGCCTGCGTAGACGCTGTGGGAAACGCTTGGTGTGATAGTTCCATTGTTAACAAAAGAAAAAAGAGTGTTCATTTAACCAAGTCTTAAACTTGTGCAGGTATTTAAAATTTGTGATGGTTCTTTGAAGATTAGATGTCATTTACAGCTAGAAAGTTTTGTTTTTTGCTGAGCTTGATGCTATGTACGATTTTAAGTATAAGTATAGTTTCTGACATAATTTTGAATGCATAAACTAAAATGTTGATATTGATATTTGGCATGTCCCAAGAAAATTCCTCTATAATTGTTGGCAAACTTACAAGTATCCCTTCATTAATTTGATCTTGAGTTCAGTGTATTTATAGAGATGTATATAGGAAATGTCTTCGTGTGGAGCTGAGATCATTTGGTGTTTAGATCCTGGTCCATTTTCTCCCATGTGAACTCTAAAAACACAGCTTTTCCTTGTGGTTTCTTTCCTCGGACAAACCGTGATGACTGTGTTACATAATTTCTTCCCTTTATCGGCAAATGATCTACACTTCATGGTGCATTCACGCTTTAGTTATAGCAACTAGCAATGGCGCCGCTTTTGGTTTTGCATCGATTAAACAACACATTTACATTGTTATGATGGCGAGTCCATGAGCCGCCTGACACACTGATTTGTACATAATTTGTTGGTCAAACACTTAAGTTGATTAATTGTTCGGCTCATAGACTGTGACTTCTATGAGAGTTGTACAGAGGTTGTAGATCTGTACAGCAGGAAACAGAACACTGCAAGCATGTTCTTCTTGTATATTATGTATATTATGACTGTAGGCATGCAACACGTGCATATAACATTCATTCAATATGGGTTGTATACATTTTGCTGCACATGGAACTAAATTGTCCAGATTAAAACTATTTAGAAATGTGTCCTTTAACCTAAACTTATGAAAACTAGATGAGTGCCAATCCAGCCTCTTCCTGTTCCAAGTATGGTTCAGAGATTTACAAAACTTTAAATGGGTTTTGTTCTGCCAATACCAACTCAACCTTACTTAAAAACATAGCCAACATTCCAACAGGCCTGTCACAATAACAAATTTTAATGCGCAATATATTGTTCCAGAAATTATCACGATAAACGATAATTTTGAAACTACTTCAACACAATAACCCAACCCTGCTCTAAATAAATAATATTGTTAAAGTCATGAGCTGTAATAAATAAAACTATAAAACTTAAGTCGTTTTTTTATGAGCGTTAATTAAGTCTTATTATATTCATTTTAGCTGAAAATGTAACGTTTTACCCAAAAATAACAAAATGTTTCCTGTAATTGCAAAGAATAATATGCACAGTAAATATTGAGCCCCAAAAACTATTGTTCCAGCTTTTATTTATTGAGCGATAAGTCGATGTAGTAATTATAGTGACAGGCCTACAAAGTACGAATAAATTGAAATATGCTACAACATTTCTGGAGGAAGGTACAGTACCTTCTTGTATCCATGAATATCTTATTGCTTTTCCTGGAATGTTCCGCAACATAGCATTTAAACGCATCTTTCTCCCTGAAGACCAGGGCGAGTTTCAGCTCAGATCTGTGGAGAAAGAATGCATGTTTTTCATGGTAATTTTGACTTTTGAGCATTAAAAATATGGGCAATTGAATAAATGCAAGATAGATGATCAAATGCCATGCTGTGGAACATAGTAGGCAAAGCAAACACATTACCATGGAGATGAGCACATTACAGCAGCGTACCTTCTTCCAGAAAAGTTACACAAGTGCACCTTTTACTCTTAACATTACATTTATTGATTTGAGTATTTGTTTATTTTTCTTTTGTCAGACTGGTATTGGTGCATCTCTCACAAAACCTCAAACTCATTTTAATATTTTTTTCTCCTTGCTAATTTCTCTCCAGGTTTATGATAAAGCGAGCCCAAGGTAGAAATCGTTTTGGCATGAAGAACTTCAAGAAGAGATGGTTTCGCCTCACTAACCACGAGTTCACCTACCACAAAACCAAAGGTGCGGTTGCTGCCTTATTGTGCGTCCCTGGTGTGTTTGGTGCAGCGGGTTTGTGTCGTGCTTTGTGGAGGAGTGTGAGAAACAATGTAAGAAAGTGCTGAACGCACACTTGGCCCGGGCAGCGTGTCTCACATGTGTGCCGCAGATCGAGTTACTGAGCAGGCAATAATTCTGCTGCATCTTCTCTATCGTCCCACGCACAAGAGAACAACAATTCCCACACGACAGACTGGAGCAATGTACCGATGTGTGTAATTAACTTGATTTACTTTTCAGTACGATAGCGCGTAGCACAATCCCAGAAGACAATCAAATACTTGTTTTATAGAAAGTCATAAGTGAGTTGAGCTTATGCAGAAACATGAATACACGGAAAAATAAGAAAATACAATATTACATGCATTCATCTCATCTATTTCATCCAAACAAAAAACAAACAATTACGACTATGCTTAAAATATGGTTTGAAATCCATGAACTGTAACTGTCTTTTGACTTTATCTGGGTGGTAATGTTTTAAAAAGTCTCACTGTACTATAGAATTAATCATTTGAATACAAAAATATCATTGGTGACAGCCCTAATTTACACCTCGATGCTGATGAACAGATCAGTCATCCAGCGTGAGCTCGTTTAACTTCATCTTGCTCTCCTTCTGCTCCAGGAGAGGGCGCCCTGTGCAGCATCCCCATAGAGAACATCCTGGCAGTGGAGCGGCTGGAGGAGGAGTCTTTCAAAATGAAAAATGTAAGGCCCACACATGAAGACTTCTGTCAAGCCTTTGGGATTTCAAACTGCCAATAAAAACGACTCCTCACTTTTCCCCAAAACACAGCTCAAATGCATTTTCTTGTTTTAGATGTTCCAGGTCATTCAGCCGGAGAGGGCGCTGTACATTCAGGCCAACAACTGTGTGGAGGCCCGTGACTGGATTGATATTTTGACCAAAGTGAGCCAGTGCAACCGCAAACGCCTCAGCACGTACCACCCTTCAGCTTACCTCAACGGACACTGGCTCTGCTGCAAACTGTCTGCGGACACGGCGCCCGGCTGCACCCCCTGCACCGGGTACGGCCGCTCTGCCCACACGCTACCTCTGATTCCACTGCTTTTGTTTTGGCTCATTGTGTCTGCATCTGGCTGTTTCAGGGGGCTTCCCGCAAATATACAGCTAGACGTTGATGGAGATCGAGAAACGGAGAGGATTTACTCCCTGTTCAGCACATACATGAACAAACTTATCAAGATGCAAGGTCAGAAGTCATTCATTTAACTGAAAAAAAGGTTGCATTACATAATTCCTCTTTATGACATTGGTCTCTAAGCATTACATTATAGAAAAATGTATGTGACTGTATTGTCTACCGACTTCAGTCAGAACCTTGTATTCACTTATTTTACAGACTTGGCAACAGTAGCAGAATAATAATATCCCTCTTACGACTTCTGTTGCAGATTTTTGATGTTTATGCTGCTCTCACTTCTCATTTTGATACAAACTGCAAGAGCTACACATGATCTGACCAAATTATTTCACAAATTCCTGTTTTTAACACTATTTGAAACATTTATCACACTGAGCAAAATTGTCACTTCCGTAAAATATTGCAAAAAGTGTTACTTCTTATTCACTGTGTGTCCTTTATTATTACATTAAAGATAGTAACTATTTATACAGCACTTTTCTTACAGAACTGAATTTCAAAGTGCTTAACTTAACATTATTCTTTAATAACAAAGTTCAGGGCATTAAAAATGCTATAAATCCCACAATGCAAAAAATTACCCTAAAACCACCAAGACACTTAGAGCTAACTCACTTTGCACCAGTAACTGACAAAACTGTCCATGAGATCATCACCAGTCTGAGTTCATCTACATGCTGCCTTGATGTGTTACCCACCAGATTTCTAAAGTCTGTGCTGAACAGTTTGTTAGCACCATTCACTCACATAGTTAACATGTCGCTTCAATCTGGAACATTCCCAATGTCTTTGAAAACTGCGGTCATAAAGCCTCTCCTAAAGAAGAGCAGTCTTGATGCCGCAGTACTGAGTCATTACCGGCCCATCTCTAATCTGCCATTTTGGGGCAAAGTCCTTGAAAAGGTTGTTTACCAACAGCTCACAGATTTCCTCTTAATAAACAACTCATTTGATGTTTTTCAGTCAGGTTTTAGACCTCATCACAGCACTGAGACTGCTCTTGTCAAGGTGACAAATGACATCCGCCTGAACACTGACACGGGCAAAGCCTCAGTCTTAATTCTGTTAGATCTGAGTGCTGCTTTTGACACTGTCCATCATGGGATCCTCTTACAGAGACTAGAGGACTGGGTGGGCATCACTGGCACTGCCCTAAACTGGTTAAGGTCCTATCTGGAAGACAGGAAGTACTTTGTTGAAATTGGTAGCTGTGTCTCAGACCACATGACCCTGACCTGTGGAGTGCCCCAAGGGTCAGTCCTGGGTCCCCTTCTGTTCAACCTCTACATGCTGCCGTTAGGTCAGTTGATACGCAGTGAAAATGTGTCCTATCACAATTATGCAGACGACACTCAGATCTATGTTTCACTGTCGGCAGGTGACTATGGACCAGTAGATTCACTCTGTCACTGCATCCAACAGATCAGTTTGTGGATGCAAAACAACTTTCTCCAGCTGAACTCAGACAAGACTGAAATAATCGTTTTTGGCCCACAGAAACAAAGAGAAAGTGTTAGCGGTCACCTCCAGAGTCTCGCTCTAAAACCTACAAACCAAATTAGAAATCTGGGGGTAATAATGGACTCAGACTTGAACTTTAATAGCCACGTCAAATCAATAACATCAGCAGCTTTTTACCATCTAAAAAACATTGCCAAAATCAAAAATATAGTGTCAAAACCAGATTTAGAGAGACTTATCCATGCGTTTGTCTCCAGTAGATTAGACTACTGTAACGGCCTGCTCACTGGCCTCTCCAAACGAGCTGTAAAACAGCTGCAGTACATCCAGAACGCTGCTGCTCGGGTCCTGACTAGAACCAGGAAGTATGATCACATTAGTCCTGTTCTCAGGTCTCTGCACTGGCTCCCTGTGGCTCAGAGAATAGACTTTAAAGCAGCTTTTATTGTATTTCTGTTTCTGTAATTTCTTTGTGATTTGAATGCATTTTTCCTAGTGTGTGAAGCACTTTGAATTGCCTTGTGTATGAAATGTGCTCTACAAATAAACTTGCCTTGCCTTGCCTTGCCTTAACAGTCATCACACATTTTATTCCTTACTGTGTTATTGCCTTGTCGGTGTTTAACTCTTGATAAATATCTGGCCCTTCATATTTCTGACACTGTTATTCTCTCTAAACAGAGGCGTGTGGCAGTAAGTCCGTGTACGACGGCCCCGAGCAGGAGGAATACTCGAGCTTTGTCATCGACGATCCTCAGGAGACGTACAAAACACTGAAGCTGATCGTGTCGGCCGTGCAGACATTGGAGCAGCAGCACACCAAATACAAACGTGACAAGTTCAAGAAGACAAAGATTGGCAGTCAGTGAGTAGCTGGATTTAGTCATTTAAGCATCTGGAGTTTTGATGATTAAACAAGGCTACAGTCGACACCCAGCAGTGAACAGGAAAAGTTCATAACGTCAGAAAATGTAAAGCAATTTGTCTAGATTAGAACAAAGAATCGGTTCATAATAAGCAAATAGACTAATTCAGACTTACTACTACTACTTGAGTGAGTTACGCCTTTGTTCATGCTTTATTAAGGCTATTAATAGTGTGGTTATTGTAAAGTCTGTCCATATTTTCATGCCCCTGTAAAGCAATGCAGTAAAGTTCTATTAATAACATCTGAAAATGCATAATAATGTGGTAAATGTTTGTTGTTCTACTAAATTGGCCCCAGGAAGATTAGTTGTCTCTAAGATACAGTTAATAAGGATCCTAATTTAAAAATAATAATAATAATAATAATAATAATAATAATAATAATAATAAACATAAAGTTCATAAACCATTACTAAACTAGTCTAATTTAAATCATTTTGTTCTTTCCAAACCATTTCTTGATGACAAATGAAGCCTTTGGACCTGAAAATGTTTAAAAATGATCAAAATAATTTAAATTCACCTGACAAACGGCGCATCAACCTTGTTTTCTGTTTCCAGGGAGCATCCGATCGGCGACAAGAGCTTTCAGTGCTACATTCGACAGCAGTCTGAGAGCTCCACTTACTCTATTTAGCTTCGGTCGAGCCGCGTCCCGAACCAGGCCACCAGCAAAGCCTTCTGCTCCGCCTGAAGGTTTCACCTCAGCGTTGGCGATGTGCACGCTGGTCTGTTTTGAGGTTTGCAGGCCGGACTCACTGGCGGAGGAGTTGCACGCTCACTGGACAGAGTAAGCCGCTTTGCCCTTTGAAAAGGTGCGTCGGCCCAGTTTAGAGATGAACCTTGGATTTCGACGAGGAAACGAAGAACCAGTGTGGGAAATCCAGATGAAGATTTAGCATTTGTTTGAACAAAATCCTCTCACTGGACAGTTTTGACAGTGATGCACTTTAATTGTCTCTTGTGTATGGATGAACAAGCAGCACACGTTGAGCTGATTTAGTTTAATTTTCATTCGTTGTGCTTCGGACAGACCAAATTTTTCCATTTTGGGAGGTGTTGTGCCCATATATTTTGTATTGTTTTTGTTCCTAACGTCCTCAGGAAGGCTGTGAAGGTCGAGGGCACACATGAAGGGACCAGCCACAGCCCAAAGCGTTTTAGACTTCTTTTAAAATCCTGCTTAAATATACCTTATCTCCACATTTCAAACTGTAACTGGTACAGTGGGTAACGTAATGGTTTTTAATCTTTTTAATGCGACGAATCAGTGAATGCTTTTATTGTATATATGTATTCTCTTTCAAAATACAGCTACTTTTCTAAAAATCAAAGGAATACTTTACAGTCCTTCAGATCAACAAACGGTAAAAAACACATTATTATACAAAAAAAGAAAAGAAAACACAGTTTGGACAGCGCATTGTTCCTTCTCTAATTAGTGATGAATAAATGCACACAGGTAGTTGCCTGACCAGCCATTCCCAACACGTTTTGACAGACTACTTTAATGTGGGCAACACAGGTAGTGCAATAGAACAAACATTTGTCACTTTTTTACACAATAAAATGTTGCAACCCAATGTAAAAGTATAGCACTCTGATTCAACCTTCGTCACAAGGTTGAATCAGAGTGCTATACTTTTACATTGCTACAATATGCTACAAAAAATACATTTTTTATTTAATTTTAAAAGTATACAGTACATCCCATCGCTGCTCAAACAGAACTGAAAGTGGTATTGCATTCTGTTTAAACAAAACTATATTTATTTTTATGATGCTTTTAAACTATATTTGTAGTTTTTCACTCTAATCTGATTTCCCCCCCTTTTTCAAATGCTGAATTCCCAGTTTGTTCCATTTTAAAGTTAGTAAATGTGGCATATATCCAATCGAAGCATCACTGATTTTGTCTAAGTCTAATAACAGTTGTATGAATGATGTGTTGTTGATATTATTGCCCTGTTGGCTGCCTACCATGAGTCACAATTACCTCCCTGACGAACTCCAAATACCGAAACCTTATTTTAACACATTCAAATGAGAAAAACTACCTGCGTTGAACTGGTCAGAAACCTTGAAATTTTCACTAAGGTACATTGTTAGTTTTATTCCATCAATCTGGGTGTTGTGTGACGTTTTTCGGTGCACATTTTCTGTACATTTCGCTTTGATTGATTGATTGATTGATTGATTGCCACTTTTTCTCCAAACCTGTGCATGTACAAGTCTAGTCAGTTATAGCAGCCATCTTCCTCTCTTACAGTTGTGTTTTAACGTGTTTTCCATGCAAATCATGTCCCAAACAGTACCAGAAATCATATAACTTTTGTAAGAAATCCTTTGGTGGAAAGATATGTTTTTATATCACAATTCCTGTACTGTTTTCCAATAGTTTTCCTCTTAGATATTGTTCTCACAATGTTTTTTGTCACACACAAGTCTTGCCATGTAATTGAATGACTGAAGTGTGGTTGCAAAGACTGTTTATCTACACGTATGTATGTATTATTATGTGGTATTTGAGTGACTGATGCGATCGATCTAACCCAGTGTTACAGGTGAGCAAAGGCAGAACCACTAAAGTTGTATAAAGGATTCACTGCCTGTAAAAAATATAGTCGCCTATTTTTCTTCTGTACAAACCGCTTTCCCAGTTCTTTTCAACAGGTTAGTAGATTTGAAGGGATTTTACTTTTGGTTTGCTTCCACTACAAACACCTCACAAGTCTGCAACATGTTTATGTTCTTGAAAATGAATTAATCACATGTTTTTTAGTTTTTTTTTTCAACAAAATTATACTTAAGGCAGTGGCTGAGAGTCGTGCACTAGAGCAGCCAAAATGTGTACCTTAGCCAGTTGAAGTCGAGGAACTTAGCGTTATTCTTAAAACCATCCAGAATTGCATTAAACACAAAGGTCAACTCAAAATTGGGACAAATCTGTGATTAAACCAAGACAAGACCAAGACCAGGACCAAACTAAGACTATCAGGACTAGACTCAAATCTGACAAGAGTTCAACAACCTTTTAACTCATTTTTTGCAGCTGTTCAGCCCAGAGTATGCATATTATCTGTTTTTCATCTTGGGCCGCTTATTTCATATAATTTCAAGCTAATCCTTCCCAGCACATCGACCCAGTTTCTTGACTAACCGAAAGTTACAGTATGAACTCCTCCTTCTGCCCCGAAGCCAGCAAAGACATGAATTATGCAATAACAGTTTTACGCATGCAATAATGATAGAAGATCACTGAATATGCCCATTCACTTTCCCAAAAACAACAAGCGCACATCTGCTGACTGGTAGCCTCATCTGCATAACATGTTATAAAGGGAGAACAGTGTATTTTGTACAAATATTTTGAAAAGTATTAAAATAAGCCTCTTAATGTGTGTATATAAAATGTTGAATGAATGGTTAAAATGTGATGTGTTTTTCCTGAATATCTAAAAGAGACCAATATTAATGTAAAACTTGTGTCTGTGTCTTTTGTCCTGTCGTTTTATAAAGTGCTGTTTTTATAGCTTGACCTTAAAATGCCATTGTTTGGTGCCACATGAAGCCTGTAAAACAAAGTAAACTTTTTTACAGCAGGTCCTTTCTGTACTAAGAATCAGAAAAGGTTTATGTCTGTTGTCAATGAACAAAATTCACAAACATGGGAACTTGCTTGGGTGATAGACAAACTGGATTAGTGATAATAACAAGGTAATGTTGGATTCAATTACTATTCATTATTTCATTATATTTTATCAAGCCAAAATAACACACATTCAGTGAGTTTATAGTAGTTTTGACAGGTCTGAAAGTAAAAAAAAACAATAATCTGAAACCTTTTGGCACGTGCTCTGTTGTTTAGCTAAGCACACGGTTCCCACTCTCCCCGGACCACACACAGTCCTGCATAGGCCGGGGTCCCAGAGGGAGACAGCGCTCTCTGCTGCCTCAGACCCTCGGTGTTATCAGCCCCCTCCTCTCCCCAACGCGCAGGCGAAAACACTTTCGGGAAGAATAACGTTTTCCCTGCGCTCAGCGGCACTCGGAGCCGCGGCCTACAACAACGACCGATATGAGACCACTGTGGAGACCCCGGGCGCACGGAGGGTCCTTGGCCTGTCTCCTGCTCCTCGTGACTCTCACTGAAACGTATCGATGTAAGTACGTAAGTGTTTAAAGTACGTAAGTGTTTAAAGTACGTAAGAGTTTAGCCTTGTTCAGATCATGCGTTGAACTGAAACAGTCACGTAGTTCGCTTTGGGCTGCACTTTGAGAGGCTGGAGGGGCTAGTTTAGGGTCTCGTCCCGGAGGCAGATAAGATAAGATAAGATATTCCTTTATTGTCCCACATGGGGAAATTTCATTGGTGTAACTCAGACATAGAAGCCTTAACTCTTAACGCGATTAACTCAAGTTGAAACAACACTGGAGCTGCCTCTACAATACAGGTCATTTCTGGGAAACAACCATTTCGCAATGAGTCTTTTCAGGCCAATTCAGAGAAGCACAATTAGTGAAGTCCAGTCATGGATCTATTATAGCTCATCAGCCCCACAAGTGCCAGTGTGGGCCACTGTAGGCCTACATGTCATGTGACTATTACATACATTAGTCTGATTCTAAATTCACTGTGCCAGTAGGCTGAGCTCCTCTTGTTTGTCCTGCTCAGCAAGACTTTTCCTCTTTCCACATATTTAGAGAATGTTCCACTTAGTCAGGTTACATAATGTGATAATTATAATTTCATCAAGATTTTTTGGATGTATTGACATTCAGTATTGTATGTGTTGGCACTTATTGCTACTCCAATCTCTCTGTGTGCTATTGATACAAAATAAAGAAATGTAATGGTGGTTTTGCAGTTATGAGCTTGAAGTTCCTGAGTTTGTCCCTTAATGTCCCACCACAATCAACATGTCCCTCTTTATCTACAGCTCAAATAGGGGGCTGTCATATAAAGTTAATTTAGGTTGCATCAAGAGAAAGGTTTTACCGGTAACTTCCTACAAAGCCAAATGAACCTCACACGCATGTCATTTGACAGTCCTGAGCCGGAGCAGTGCCGCCCAGTTCCTCCGCCGTCACCGAAGGGCCAACTCTCTGTTTGAGGAGAGCAAGAAGGGAAACCTGGAGCGCGAATGCATCGAGGAGCTGTGCAACAAGGAGGAGGCGCGGGAGATCTTTGAGAACCAGCCAGAGACGGTACCAACCTCTAAACCACTATCACTTGTGTCAACGTCCTGTTTCTTATGTTTGAATTAGAACAGGCGCTGAACATCTTATAACCCAATCCATGCATTTATAACGTCTTTGTTTCTTTTCAGGAACATTTCTATCCCAAATATGTCGGTAAGTTTGCTGATAACTTAAATGTTTTGTAAAGCTTGTGTTCTTAAGTGTAGTTTGTCCACAGTCTGCCTGGGATCACACAGAGTCGGCATTAACAACCAGAACTCGGACTCCGCCATCCCTTCAAACCTCCGCACCTGCGTCAACGGTGAGATGCAGCAGAGCAAATGACACTGGGCCGCTTCGCCTGCGAGTGTTTGTTCATGACGCCGTTTTCCTGTGTGGCAGAGATCAGTAACCAGTGCACGCCGTACCCCTGTTACAAAGAAGGGTCCGAGCGCTGTGTGGACCGACAGGCCGCCTTCACCTGCGTCTGCAAACCGGGCTGGAAGGGACTGCGCTGCGAAGACGGTGAATGTCCCGACGTCACACAAATATCAGAATCAGAATCAGAATATATAAATATACAGTGAAACCTGCACTTTACACGTCACCTGCTAGCACGGCACAGAAAAGTAAAAGACAGGCTGAAAACTGCATGGAAACTAAAAGTGTGTAATCATGCTAAATTGGTTTTACTAGGGTATTACTTAGATTATTAGGTTGATCCATAATCATGATTATTCAGGTCACAATATCATAAGAACAATCATAACAATTCAAAAATAAGAATAATCGTGATAAATATTTTTTGTTCAATATATATTTAATCTGGTTGTTTTTTTGGTCATGTTTTACTTGATTTTGTACTTAGACAGTTCAGTTTTGTAAAGCCAGTCGTGTTGTTTGGTCAGTCTCAATAATTACGAATCATCATTCAATTATGATGTTTTTTCTCACAATAATGGCATCTCTAAAATTTGATAGCGTAACATCCCTAGTTAGTACTAACTAGGGACACAACTATCATTCTACTGTTTCATGGTAATGCTGTATGATTACCCCAAACTCTGCCCAAGATGGAGACGTTTTATTATCTGTAAACATGTTTGGTATTTTCCTGGTGATGACATAGGGCAACAAAATGCTTTTCCCCCTCATGTTACTGCCGTGGTGTAAAGCACAATTAACCCATTAAATGATCACTTCTGATAATGAGAGAAAATGTATGTTTGTTTGTTATAATCCTGATACAGTTTGATCTATATTTGCCCATTAAATGTGTCTTGTGTTGTTGCAGACATCGACGAGTGCACTGACCCTGACTTTCCCGCTGGGTGTAACCAAAAATGCTACAACTTCCCCGGCAGTTTCCGCTGCATGTGCGAAGAGGGCTTCTTTATCAGTGATAAACTCAATTGTGAGGGTAAGGCTTCTTGGTTGATAGAATGGGGGCATTATATTACACATTGTCAATGGGTTCATTTCCCGTCCTGTGTATTCAATGTGGTTGTAGCCTATAGACGCCTGCAGCTGTGTTTAGGTTCAGTCTGTGTATTGTTCTTGGCAGCTGAAGTAACATGTTCAGTCCGTGAACTCCATCAAACCCTCAGCTGTTTCCCCCGGGTACATTTGTCATCTCTGACTCTGACCTGGTCTGACCTGTGACAGAACACACACAAAAACATGGAAATATAGTATGACTTTGTGGAGTAAACGTTACTAAGCATGTTAACAGTTACCTTTTAGAAAAATAAAATAAAAATTAATTTGCTTGGTCATTGTTTACTTTGAACTGCCTTGTGCACCACAAAACTTAATTTTAACAATGATAGAAATGAAACGATTATATATTTGATATTGATGTCCATTTTCTATTTTCTCCAGATATCAATGAATGCTTACTATATCCTCAAATCTGTGAAGAACCTGCCAAATGTGTCAACACACCCGGGACCTACGAGTGCGAATGTCCCACAGGATTCAAGTATAATTTTACATCAAGAACCTGCAATGGTGAGTCTTGAATAACCTTTAGCACACTCACAGTACCTTGTATGAATGTGGTGGTGCATGAGTGGTTGGTGGTGACTGGAAAGGCCATTCGCACGGATCTACAGCCACTTTTCGCCCTGGATTGTCCCAAGGCAGCGTAGTAGAAGTTAAAAAAAAGCCTTTCAAGATTGTAAAAATGCAGTATTGCAGATTGAGCTTTTATTATATCCACAGTATATCATTTTGGTTGTATTTTGTTTTCACCTTATGAACTTTATATACTTTTTGGTCAAGTAATATTTTCACTATGTTCATTATTAATGTTCTAAGTGTCATGCTGCATAAATGGATACTGTTTGACTTCAGATGTGGACGAGTGCGCTCTGAACGCGTGCGATGACACCTGCATTAACACGGTGGGCAGTTACGCGTGCTACTGTGACGGGCGAGCCGGTCTGCGCCTCGCCCCTGATCACATTCACTGTGACTCCATCCCCGTCTGTGTGGAGCTGTACGATTACAAACACCCCGAGATGCTTTACCTCGGAGAGCAGTTCACTGGCCTCCCCATCATGTACCTGCTCTTCAGGCTGCCAGAAAACACCAAGTATGAACAACTCAAATGTATTTATTTTTTTTAAAGATGGAAAATGTTTCAAAAGTAGTTATTAGAAAAAAAATCTTGTAATAGGGACTTTTTTGTTTACCATTATCAGAAAACCAGGTTCACAACACTCTGCTTATAAATGTGTTGTAGTGAGTCAGAGAAGGTTATGTCCTGATTCCTTCAGTCCGTCCCGGGGCAGCTGTAGCTACAGAAGTGCCATTAGTGTGGCGAGTGAACAGATAATAACTTACTGTAGAGTTTTGAAAAGCTTGTCAACTTGTAAAGCATATAAATAAACGTGTACAAGAATGCCATCAAGACTCAATGGCAGTGTGAAATCTTGTGACTGGGTTTTGAACAGACCAGTCAAAATGAATGTGCATTTTAAAATCTTAAAGCACAATCTTTTCCTCTTCAATGCACTGCACTTTTCCTCCGATACAGATTTTAGGCTCATATTTTCCCTTCCTCCCAGGTTTGCAGTAGAGTTTGACTTCCGCACATTTGACCCCGAGGGAGTAGTGCTGTACGCCGAGTCGTCCCAGGACTCTTGGTTCATGCTCGGGCTGAGGGGAGGGCGCATCGAGATCCAGTTCAAAAACCAGCACTCCTTCAAAGTCATCAGCGGAGGCAAGGCTATCAACGATGGACAGTGGCACGTTGTAAGGAGACACTTTAATCAATTCATCACCTGTCAACGCTGCTTATCTTTGTACGCCTGGACTTCCTAAGTGCCATGAATAAATAATGCAAAGACAGATTGTATGGTTCCTGTAGATATGGCGTAGAATAATGGTCCTATAATTGAACTGTGCTTATTTTTCAGATCTCAGTGGATGAACTGGAGAGTAGCATCAGTGTGAAGATAAGTAAAGAGGCAGTGATGAGCATCAACAGTCCTGAGAGTCTGTTCCCCTCTGTCAACGGGAAACTGGAGACCAAAGTCTCCTTTGCAGGAATGCCCAACGGAACCGACAATGTCATCAAACCGGTCAGCACTTCTGCGTGACAAGTAGAGTTCGACTTATTGTTTTTTACCTTTATTTTACGAGGTGAAAAAAACAAAAAAACATTGAGATTATAACATCTTTTTCCAGGGTGACCTGGGGCAAAGAGAAAATGTAGCAGCACACACACACAAGACTACACAAGTTCCCACACAATTCAAAGTTTAGTCTGTGAATTTAAATGTGGAGAACATGCAAACTCCACACACACAGAAAGGCTCGATCCGGTAATCAATCCCTGCTGAGAGACGGGAGCATTGATCAATCAGCCACCAGAGAAACAGACGGTCGTCTGCTCTGTATCACAACAAACAAACAAACAAACAAACAAACTGACACAGACACACACACAGACACAAAAACACACAAACAAACAAACAAACAAACACAGAGGACTGCAAACACTGCATACAGCTCTGCATTATGTATTGAGTGAAGGCCTAAGCACTGTGTTTGAGTTTGGCCTGAGCTTAAACTCTTTACAGAGGATTTTGGTTTGGAGGTAAATTAAACTGTGCACGTCAAATTACTTTTTTCCTATTCCATGATTTTCCTTTCAATGGCTGCCACATCCAACTTAAGTTTTGCTCACAGAAAGTATTTATATTTGTAGGTATCAATGGCTCTCCACTATATCATATAACTATTGTATAATTACATGCCTGTTTATAGCATGTATATACCATTTCCCATGTCATAATAATGGCACTTTGTAAACTATCCCTCCTCAGATCAATCCTCGCCTGGACGGTTGCATTCGCGGCTGGAACCTGATGAACCAGGGCGCGTCTGGAGTGAAGGAGGTCATTCAGGAGAAAAAGAGCAAACACTGTCACGTTCATGTGGAGAGAGGCTCCTTCTTCAGCGGCGCAGGACTGGCTCAGTTCAACATTGACTACAGTGAGTAAGTTCAGTTATAACTTCTTACATTTGGCTTTACTAACTGACACACTTGTAACAGACATCATATGTGGCGGACTTGTGGCGAGCGCAGTGGCAGAGTGGTTAGCACAGGATAAGGATAAGCAGAGGATAAACACACTTTTACTATCTACTTTTACATTAATTCAAAGTAAATACGTTATTTCATCGTTTTGTTTTTTGGATTGTGCCATGTCACAAACCCTAGTGGGGCTAGACTTTTAATAATGGACCGAAATGCGGTGGTCAAAGACACCATTGATGCAAATTGGCAGCCACACTTGCATCAGTTTACCCCAGGGCAACTGTGGCTGCAGCCAGAGCATGGTGGATGACTAATAATGCAGTGTTATTACTCCTGCTTGTATTGGATATTGCCCAGGACACATTTCCGCTGAACCCGTCCCATGTTAACATATTTTTCTCTTGTGTTTGCAGGTGATGATGACAACTGGCACATTGACGTCCAGTTGAGTATTCGACCCTCCAGTAGCACCGGCGTCCTGTTCGCTCTGGTCCAAAACAACACTATGCCTCTGTCGCTCGCAGTGCTCACCAAAGATGAAGGGGATGCTGTAAGTTTAACGCTCAAACACATCATGACTAACGATAGAATACCGGCACGTTTTCTCTGTTTTTTAGAACTTGCAGGTGTTTTTAGATGGTGTGTCCGTGGCAACCCTCGACACTATGATGTTGTGTTATCCGGACCGAGTGTTGGTGCGACTCAATGTGACGCCTACAGACATTTCAGTCACAGCAAACTCCTCCTCTGTCTCTTATAAAGCCTCTGATGAACTACAGAGAGCACTGCAGAGACTCAATGTGACACTGCAGAGCCCCGTCAGCACCTACATCGGGGGAATACCTGGTGAGTGTCGGGCCAGTGGTAGAAATATTCCATTGTCCAGAGCAGCTATGGCTACAGTAGTAGTTAACTATAAGTGAATGTACAATCCAACTCAATACAAGGTGTCGTTGAGTGTCCAAAATCTCAGTATTGTATTATTTTTATACTGATACTGTATGTCTTCTCTGTTTCAGATGAGGTCCCATTGCCTCTGACTCCCGTCACAGCGTTTTACCACGGCTGTTTAGAGATCTCTGTGAATGGGCAGCCTTTGGACTTTGATGAGGCTCTGAGTAAACACAACAGCATCAAGTCCCACTCCTGCCCCCCTGTGTCTGTCCCAGAAAAGCAGCCCGACACATTCCCACACAGGAAGTGACCTCAATTAACACAATGCTCATTTAGATTAGGCAGAGTCCCATTGTAGAACTGAAAAAGGTAAATGTTGAGAGAAGAGGGTCAACTGACGACGCTGTAAAAAGTATTAAGTATAAAGTCTTTAGAATTTATTCTATAGACTTTATTCCTTAGGCTTTATTCTTGTTGTTGTTGTTGTTTTATGGCGGTTGGTATCCAAGTGGTACATTACCACCAGACTTTATTCTTTTCTTTAGACTCCATTTTTCAGAGTCCGACCGGCTTTATTCCAGAGCTGACTCTTCTTCATCTTCCTCTCCTTTAGGGTTTGGTGTTTGGTGCTTCCGCCGCACAGCTTTATTCTTCAGGCTTTGATATTTCCACTGATGTCGTTGCTTGGCAGCTGTGAATCTACTGGATTTTTAGACTTTATTCTTTAGACTTTATTCTTTAGGCTTTATTCTTTAAGCTTTATTTTTCTACCACAACTCGGGTATTTTTTAAAACTGTGAGGAGACCTTGCTCAACACCCGGTCTGGAGAGACGGGAGATGGCGGAGGAGAGTGGATCGGGGATGGAAGACATTCTGGACGGCGTGGAGGAGCAGCCTTTTCTGCCTGCACGTGCCCGGAAACGTAAAAAGTCCCTTAGCTCGTCCGAGGGTTCTGGGAATGAGCAGCAGGATGAGGCTGAAGCTATTGATATCCGGGGTGAGAGCAGAGACTGTAAGGTGATCATAAAGCTTGCACAGGATAGTGCATCCTTTAAGGAGTGGAATTCAGTGGCATTGTCAAAGAGCCTAATTGTAGCTGTGGGAGTGATCAAGAGTGCGAGTGTCCTTAGAGATGGCTCGCTGCTGGTCGTGTGCAAGGACGCGGCTCAGCAACGGAAGGCGATTGGAACTAAACGTCTGGGTGGAAAGGACATTCTTGTGTCTGATGCTGAAAGAAACACGGTCAGAGGAGTTATCGTAGGTGTCCCTACGGCGACGTCTGTGGATGAAGTTAAGGAGAATTTGACTGGAGTTACGGTGGTGGACGCTAGGCGTTTGAAGGTGACCCGGTTTGGGGTAAGATGTGACAGCTTGTCGGTAATGGTAACACTTGAAGGGAGGTGCCTGCCTAGTAAGGTGTTCATTGGGTACATGTGCTATAGCGTCAGGCCATATGTTCCGCCGCCCCTGCGTTGCTTTAAGTGCCAGCGCTTTGGGCATATTGCAGCGGTCTGTAGAGGGAAGCAAAGATGTGGTAAATGTGCAGGAGATCATGAGTATGGGAAGTGTGACGTGGGTGCAAAACTGAAGTGCTGTAACTGTGGGGAAGAACATAGCTCTGCCTACGGGGGATGCAGGTTTAGCAAAAGAGCTGCTGAGGTGCAGAAAATAAAGGTCTCTCAAGATATATCCTATGCAGATGCAGTCAAGAAAGTTTCAAGTAACGAGTTTAGAGTAAATACAGAGAGAGGAGCCAGCGCTGCTCCCAGCCAGGGCGAAATGAGAAAGGCCAGCGTGGCTCCCAAGAAGTGTGAAGGTTTCAAGAGTGGAGGTCCCAAGTGTGCAGGTTCCAGAATTAATGAGAATACCCTGGTTGTGGATAGAGAGGATTTTGTACTCTTTATGGTGGATGTTGTAAACTGTGCTGCTCAGACTCAAAGCAGAACTGAAAGGATCAGGATCATTGCTAAAGCTGCAGGGAGATTCCTTGGAACAAAGGAGCTTGATTGGGCAGATATAGAAAACAGGCTAAAGGCGCTAAATGGGAGTCGGAGTGATGGGGGTCTGCTTTTGGGGAGTCAGAGTGATCAGAGTGACGAGATGGGGGTGGGGGTGGTCTCCTGTCCTCGTCCAGTCTCGTAGACGCACGGCTACCAAGCAGCGACATCAGTGGAAATATTAAAGCCTGTAGAATGAAGCCTAAAGAATAAAGCTGTACGGTGGAAGCACCGAACGTCAAAGAAGGAGAGGAAGATGAAGAAGAGTCTCCCTGGAATAAAGCCGGTTGTTGTCTGAAACAACAACAACTATTCTAGTCACAAAGACATATCATGACCTCATGGGCTTTGTAACACCAAAGCAATGGAAGGAGTACTTTTACGGACTACGACAGAGTCTGAGGACTACGACAAAGTCTGAGGAATAAAGTCTGGCGGTAATGCAACACTTGGATGCCAACCGCCATAAAACAACAACAACAACAACAACAACAACAACCCCCTTAACATTGACAACAACAACAACATCTCAAGAATAAAGTCTGAAGAATAAAGTCTGGCGGCAATGTAACACAACAACAACAACATCAATGAAAAGTCCCGGGTCACCGAGGCTCTCTCCCTTTCTCCCTGCTCAGGTCTGCGTTGAGCACGATCTTGCAATTTGTCAGGACAAACAACTATTTGAATCGCAAACTACGCAATCCTCAACTGTGAATTACTGAGTGTCGTTTGGTATGCTGCAAAACGCAGCAGAAAACATGGACGAGCGGGAAGACGGCCGTGCGGGTCCATCATATTGAACTGGAGCTGATTTTGTTAAGAGGGCATTGTGTCTTTGCCTCGTTAAGCCCACTGGTTTAATGACACAGTTGTAGCAGTTGTTACAATGATTTATAAAAGATGAAGAGCTGAGCTCTGAAGCATGCACAGATAGATTAAGTATATTTCTTTAGAGAAACAAATGGTCACTGTTGGCCAGGCTCCAAGAGCTGTTTTATTTTGTCACATTGTCAAATCAGAAGTATTTTAAGTGTTTGTTGTTGCTGTGCAGAAGAGGTCACTTGATTAATGTTTGTTAAATCTTACCAGACTGTTTATGTAGAGCACCTGATTTCAGATTGTTGTACATGAAACTAAAATACATATATCATAGTTGTATTTTGCCTCTGTGAACTGTTCAAAATGTATTTAAATACAAACACTTTGTGTGTTTACTTTTGCTATGTAAGTTATCTTGAATAACTTCTGCACAATTATTAGTTTTTGGAAATGTCTTGGAAAAGTGTGTCATCTTATCGAGAAATAAAAGTGAAAACAAAAGAGAGCTGCCAACTTTAGCATGTGGGCTCCACTTCTCTCTGAACACACGCACACACGCACACACACACAGGCACACACACGCACACACACACACACACACGCACACACACACACACGCACACACACACACACGCACACACACACACAGGCACACACACACGCACACACACGCACACACACAGGCACACACACACACACACACACGCACACAGGCACACACACACACAGGCACACGCACACACACACACAGGCACACACACACACAGGCACACGCACACACACGCACACACACAGGCACACACACACACACACGCACACAGGCACACACACACACAGGCACACGCACACACACACACAGGCACACACACACAGACACACACGCACACACACACGCACACACACACACAGGCACACACACGCACGCACACACAGGCACGCACGCACACACACACACACACACACACACAGGCACACACACACACACAGGCACACACACACACACAGGCACACACACACACACGCACACACACACACACACACAGGCACACACACACACAGGCACACACACACACACAGGCACACACACGCACACAGGCACACACAGGCACACACACGCACACACACACACACACAGGCACACACACACGCACACACACACGCACACAGGCACACACACACGCACACACACACGCACACAGGCACGCACACACACACACAGGCACACACACGCACACACACACGCAGGCACACACACACACGCACACACACAGGCACACACACACGCACACAGGCACGCACACACACACACAGGCACACACACGCACACACACACGCACACACACACGCACACACACACGCACACACACACACACGCACACACACAGGCACACACACACACACGCACACACACAGGCACACACACACACACACAGGCACACACACGCACACACACACGCACACACACACACACGCACACACACGCACACACACACACACGCACACACACAGGCACACACACACACAGCGTCGTGCGCAGAGGGAGGAGGATGAGAGATGTCTGCATCAGGACAAACTGCTGCACTTCTCACAGACTGAACCAGGACAGCGGCGCGTGCAGCAGCTCGGTGACTGTCCACTCTGTCCCGCTTCAAAGGGCAATAACATGGTCCAAATAAACTTGTGACCGCCATGGGAACGAGCTGAGCCTCGGACTGCGCACGGAGGTCGTTTTATAAAAGCGCCGTGAAAGAAATGCGGGGGGACGCACGACCGCGCTGCATGCGACGCTCGGCACAGATTTAACATCAAAGCGACCTGGAACCTGCGGCGTTTGAAGACACATTAGCCTCAGATCAGGTCCAAGAGGCTGTGACATTGAGGACTGAACGCGGTGTCGGGAGCAGGACGAGAGCAGAGAAAGTTTGGAGCTCGGCGCACACACCGCGGTCCAACAATGCGGCTGACCCCGCTCCTGTGCGCTGCCCCGCTAATGCTCCTGGCGGCGGTGCGACTGTCCAACAGCAGTAAGTAAACAATGCTAGGTGGCTAAGCTAGCGCTACAGCCTTTGACATTAGTGTTGTGAATGATAATGCTTCACTTTGCACCGTCAGGACGGAGCTTGTGTTTCGCAACCGTTGGACTTAAAGAACAAAACTCGCTGTTTGATGCTCAAATTAAGCACACCACAGTGTTTAATTGGAAAGCATACATATTTATATAGGGTACATTTCTTTCCTTGTTGTAGTTTCTCTGACCCCCCAAGAGGCAAACCAGTTTCTCAGCAGACACAGAAGAGCAAACCAAGTTTTTGAGGAGACGAAGCAAGGACACTTGGAGAGAGAGTGCGTGGAGGAAAGGTGCTCCAAAGAAGAGGCGAGAGAAGTGTTTGAAAACGACCCAGAAACAGTGAGTCAGTCTGATCCATAACATACTATAGTCTTGCCACTATTATACAGCCCATTGTGTTCAAGGTTACCTGCAGGTTTACTGATAATACACACAGTGCAGTTTCCCCATGCTGCTTGAATCATTTAGTAGTATTTGTAACTGTTCTTAACCTGTTGCGTAAAGCCACATTAATGTGAATTCATGTGATTCATATTGCCTAA
Source organism: Eucyclogobius newberryi (assembly GCF_026437365.1). Lineage (NCBI taxonomy): Eukaryota > Metazoa > Chordata > Actinopteri > Gobiiformes > Gobiidae > Eucyclogobius > Eucyclogobius newberryi. The sequence continues at coordinate 15,981,425 of NW_027316167.1, read as the reverse complement.
CATTGATAATGAGGTCTACAGCAGTAATTCAGTGTCTGAGCTGCTCATCAAGTCCATTGGCTGATTATTGTGCTCAACATCCTGACTTCAAGGTCTCCTTTAATCCTCTTTGTTTGCCCCTCTCTGACATGAGTTGAGTCACTGTGAGTAAGTAATTGGTAAGAGGCCATGTCCTTTCAAAACAAAAACGACAAAATAGAATGAGACAAGTTGAAGCTTAATGTAGAAAATTCATATCAAACACAATTTGTATCTACAAATCCTTTGTGCGTTTCTTTATTCAAAAGTATGCAGATCTGTGCATTTTGGGTGTTATTTTGAAACCGTATAATTCAAGGATTTGTGAAATTGCTTCATATTAGCACTGTTTTGTGAATACTCGTATTGCCATATTGGCCCGTGTAGCAGTAATATGTTTAACAAATTAAATGATTGGAATTGGCTGAAGAATGATGTAGATGCTGTAGTTTGTTCTACATCTCTGCTTCACTGTCTATGCACAGTGTTTGAAATCACTCTATAGTCGACTATAGACCTTCTTGCTTGACAAAAGACATGATTTGAACTTTGGTTAGTTGACTAAAGGGAGCGAGGCTTGAGCTCTCAAAGCACTTTACTCACCCATTCACAATGTATACATGCCGTGACTGGGATTTGAACTGCCGACCTATGGAGAAGTGCTAAAAGTGTTTTCATCTGTAAAAAAGCAGAATAAATTCACTATTTACTTTGAAAAGCGTCAGCTACCCTTTCCAGCTGTCGTCCATGTAAATGACAAAGACACCATCGACAGATTTAACAATTAAGTCGTACTGCCCTATAAAATCACTGCAACGTGAATGGACTCTGGCACCTGTTTATGGCATGAACACAAGTAAATGTTTGTTTGTATTGTAATCACATCTTTAATACTTGTGGATTAAGTGCTGAGTAGCATTTAACTGGAAATACTGTGCTCCTGAATGAGCCCTCACAGTTCACTTTTCACACAAAGTGAATGAGGCAATCAATGAATCACAGATTACGAATGTGATTAGCAACAGACTCGAGAAGGACAGCTGGATTATGGAGTTTCCAACGGTTTACAGATAGATATGAGTTTTAACTGGTTTAACCACAACTAAACCGGGGTGAAAATAATAAACTGAAGCCACATCTTGGCCAACCTTACTAAGACTACCCCAGGTTTCAATCGATGCTAAATAGATTGTAATTATAGCTGGATCTGGACTGAATATTTAACTAAAACAGAACTGACCAGTAAATCACCAAGACTTTTAAGTGTAGCATCAAAAACCTGTGCCCAAAGGTTTATTCCTACAATAAGTGACAGGCCTTTGATCTACTTATTGCTGCTGACGGTTATCTTAAGTGTAAAATACCTCGACGAGTAAAATGCAGTCTCATTCATGAATGCATTATTAATTCGGTGCACAACTCTGACTCTGCATTTCCACTGCTGCAGCTGCAAAGTAAAGGAGGAAGAACCATGTCTGCCTAGAAACACAGATTACCACACAACCACTTTATACTTTCATGACTCTTCTTTTAACTATATTTTGGAAAGATCAGACTGGGCATCATTAAATTATCTGCTTTTAAGATTTATTTCACACCTCACTTTGACCAGGGTAGCCCCAAAGTATGAATGTGTGTATATGTATATATATATATATATATATATATATATATATATATATATATATATATATATATAATTATATATATATATATATATATATATATATATATATATATATATATATATATAATTATATATATATATATATATATATATATATAATTATATATATATATATATATATATATATATATATATATATATATATATATATATATATTATAATTATATATATATATATATATATAATTATAATTATATATATATATATATATAATTATAATTATATATATATATATATATAATTATAATTATATATATATATATATATAATTATAATTATATATATATATATATATAATTATAATTATATATATATATAATTATATATATATATAATTATAATTATATATATATATAATTATATATATATATAATTATAATTATATATATATATAATTATATATATATAATTATATCAGGTGCTGTCCATGTCAAAACCAAGGCTCTAAAACAGACTGTAAAAACATTTGTTTAAGGGAAACTTGTACCAAGTAGATGGACAGAGATCGATGCTCAATGCAGAGATCCTTCAGATTCAAGTGCATTTAACACAACTGAAACGGAGCCTTTGGAACCTTTAAAAATGCTCAGAACGGCCATATCTTATATAAGATAAGATAATCCTTAAATGTCCACACATGGGGAAATTTCGATATCTTGCAGTTATTCAATCACAGGTGTTTTATATCTGAAAAGGTATTCTTACTGTGAGCCGGCTCGCCTCTCCACAGATCTGACCTGTAACGGGGCGCTGTGGCGTCATCTGCTTGTGTCCGTGCTTGTACATAATAATTCAGATTGTAGACCTTAACCCAAACCACATAATGCCCCCGCTGAATACTGGCCTAGGATAAGTCAAAACTGCAACTCCTAAACTGTATTCCAAACTAAGCAAATATAAAAAGGCTTAAATTGTACTTGTACCTGCTGCATAAGTAATCTAATGATAAAGGGCTCATGTTCTGCCCTAAATGTGAACAGCACTGCAGCCCGGAGGAGGGAGGGATGCTGCTACTATCCGGAATGCAGAGAATTCACACCAAGCCCTTGGCAAAAGTCCGCACCCGTCAGATAAAGGACACGAGAGTCAAAAATGACATTTAGGATTAGTTTATCAATCCCGCTCTGTCTCAACACCTGGAAACTGAGCTCTGTTTTAAGTGTGACACAAAATATTCTTTAACTCCCCTTTTCTGTTCTTTCTCTCTCAGGATTACTTTTGGCCAAAATATATGGGTAAGTAAATCATTCCAGCATAAAAGTGTCATTGTAACGTATAACTTACTAATATACTTACTTCTTTGTCTGCAGCTTGTATGGACAAGTTTGGGGATTCTGAGAGGAAGAAACAAGACCTGATCACTTGTGTTCACAGTAAGTTTCAAACTGTTTCACTTTCAGTTCAGCCGGAGAGTAGCATTTTTATGATACAGATAATGACGATGAAAAGTTGCAGACTGTAGCTTTTACATGCTGAGGTTGTGCAGTTTAGGATTTGTTTTATGACTGTTTTTGTCTGGAGATTTTTTTAAATCTTGAAGTTTATTTGTTCCTTTTTGGGACTGTTTCAAAACTACAATAAAATCTAAATTGCGATTTCACATATAAAAATGTTGAAGAAGAATTTATTTGAAATTTTGTTTGACTTTTTTGTTGATTATTGTAAGTAGAGATAATGTGAAGACTGACATTTTCTGAGCACTTGAGCTTCAAATGCAAAATTACTCAAACTTACAAGAATAAAGAGTCTAGTTTACTCAAACTGAATTATGATGCGTGTTTTAACAATGAAATTCCGAAGTGCAAACTGGACCATTTTCTTCTACAACATAAATCAATTGCTGTTTGGTTTTTCGATATCCTCAGCTAGAAACCCCCAGTCGAGTCCCTCGTCGTAATGTGGGTTGGGCTGCACTGCAGTAACAGCTCTGACTGCATCGAGCCTTAAGACACAGAGAGAAGGAGAAGAGAGTTTTCCTTTTGGAACCAGTGTTAAAAGATGTTTGACTGTCCGACTGTTCTTTTGGCTGTTTGACTGTGTGACTGTTCTTTTGGCTGTTTGACTGTTCTTTTGGCTGTTTGACTGTCAGACTGTTCTTTTGGCTGTTTGACTGTCAGACTGTTCTTTTGGCTGTTTGACTGTGTGACTGTTCTTTTGGCTGTTTGACTGTGTGACTGTTCTTTTGGCTGTTTGACTGTCAGGCTGTTCTTTTGGCAGTTTGACTGTTCTTTTGGCAGTTTGACTGTTCTTTTGGCAGTTTGACTGTTCTTTTGGATGTTTGACTGTCAGACTGTTCTTTTGGCAGTTTGACTGTTCTTTTGGCTGTTTGACTGTGTGACTGTTCTTTTGGCTGGTTGACTTTTAGACTGTTCTTCTGGCTGTTTGACATTCAGGCTGTTCTTTTGCAGAAACTGTGTTTTATTGAAAGCGTTTTGGCACAGTTCTGTAGTGCTGCTCTTATTGGTGAATGGGGGACACACCTCTCTCGTCTGCAGCAGCCGGTTCGTGACTGAAAGGATGACGTGAAGGAGTCGTGACGTAGTGGTTGAGTATTTTTTGCTGCATCAGAGGACACGGTCTGCTTCACTGCGATTGGCTCGAAACCTTGTGGCTCGATTCATGACTCAGCTGCTGCATTGTCTCTTAAAGAAGCTTTTCACCTCTGTCAGCAGCACTCATTGCTGTTTTATCCCTGACAGAATCCAAATATCTCCCATCTGTGTCCCGGCACATTCAGTCAGGAGTTTGTGGTGAGCGATAACGGATAATGACATTCCTCTCATTACATTACTGGAACTGTGTAGACATAACACATAATCAGGGGAGATTTATACCACAAACAGCTATTGTTATTTATAAGTCAAACCTCAAGACATTAATGCATTGGTTATATTTTTAACTACTGTTAAAATAAACAGTGGCTACAATCAGAAAATAGGGCTGCATCAGGAATCATATATGGACTCACAATCCCTCTAGTGTACCAGGCCTGGCAATGATGGACTTTATTGACTTTACTTTTTTGATAAGTAACTAAACCAATATTCCAGAATATCCTTGTTTCCTGTAGACAGGAGAGGAGAGTGTAAAATGGGGGATGAGAGAGAAAGAAATACGTGTGCCGAGCCTTAACCATTCCACCACCGGACAGCACTCCATAACATGTTCTACTTTATTTTACAAATTTATTGCAGCAAATTAAAATGTATAACTAAGATCTACTAAGGGCCTAAGTCACTGGGATAGGCTCCAGTCACCCGTGACCCCTATCACGAACACTAGTAGAAAGTGAATAAATGAACTCGAATCTATTGAAAACCACTCAATATTTTCTACAGATCAGGCATTCCCTCATCAAGATTTGGTGTTGGCAGCACTCCATCTACTGGCAGCAGATGAAATTTACCTTGGGAAAAAACCAAAGCTAGCTTGCCCCGACATGCAAATATAAGGCACAGTTGTAATGAACGGCACAAATGTTCGGAACGAGTTGGTGATGATTAATGGACCTAAAAACGGCGCAGGAGACTCTGGATCTCCACTTTGACCTCATAAATCTATTCAAATTCAAACCTAGTATTTTTGTGAGGCTCAAAGGAGCAGAGATTGTAGCATTAAATGTAACATTTTAGCATTTCGTCAATTACACATTATTCACAAGACTTTTGAATCGAGCATTCTTACTGCGCTCGTTATTTTGTATGGTGGTCTTCATGGAGATAGATACGTTAAAACATTCCAGTCAAAGTATTAACATCTCTATGGAGACAATCAGAAAAGTTGTTTTTAAGTATTGACCCCAAATTCAGAAAGGAGAAATGTCTCTCTGCCTCACTTTCAAAGCCCATGTCAAACTACTGCGATTACAGACCAAACGACAAGGAGCACATTAGCCGCAGACTTTACCATCACAGCTTAAATTAAAAGACACCAATACATCACATCAGAAGCGCTGCACAACTATATTTAGCTCACATTATATGGTTATAGTAAAAGGAAAACATGCTGCTCCTCTGCAGCGCTGTGAGGCCCGAGGCTCCACTGACGGTTGAGTGAAATTATCTACTTTGATCCATCACATTGTGTCTGTCATTGGTACGAGCTGCTCTGAAACAAGCCCGGACATGAACCGATGCTCAACTCCTGCTCGGAAAAGGCAAATGTGAAGGAAACGTTCAAGAGAGAACACAATACGAGCAATGCTGCAATTGGACTGATACTTCCTGCCACTTCTGTCTGTAACTGGTGCTAGTTTTAGTTCAAAGAAAATTTTCTATATGGCATTTTCTATATGAAAATTTTCTATATGGCATTTTTTTCTGTTTCTGATCCTGAATACAATGTATGTTGAAGTAGAAGTAGTAAAGTAAATCCTGTATAATGTTGATGTAATTTATAGCAGTAATCAGTCAAGTAAACCCCTTTGAGATAAAGACAGTTGATTGATTACAACAGTACTTTAAGTTGTCTTGGAAGCAGAGGAATAGTACTTGGAAGCAGTAGAGGTGTCAACTGAGTAGCCTGACTGGGGTTATGACAAGATCAAGGCACGAGATGTTCCTTTTGAGGAATGATATTTTTATTATTAGTAGCAGTAGTATTTCCACAAAATTGCAGCCGAAGACCATGGCATTAGTTCTGGTTGATTAATTGGCAAGCTCCAAAATGAAAATCACTCTGATGTGATGTTTATGGCACCGAGTTCATGTTTTTGAAGTGCCTCTGACAAGTTGGAGCACTCAATGAACTAAATGCAGTTAAAATATGTATATTTACATTTTATTTAAAAATTACACAAATTTTTATCCCAGAATAGAATTTTTTGTTTAGGTTTATAATTTTACTTCCTGTCTCTAATTGATGACATCACACTAGGAAATTAACCAACAACCACTGGGCAAAAACTCATCTCATGTCATCATTTATATTTACAACAGGTACAAATACACCATACAAAGTTAAAATTAGAAAATCATAAAGACCTGTCATGTTATTTTTGTATGTGTAGATTAATAAATATAGTTTTGTGCTAATAATAAAGTATAAATATCTACCATTTGCAATTTCTGTATGCTTTTATTGAGTGTAAATGTATATTATCAAATCACTTCCTCAATATTATGATGCACACTTTTCACACGTTTTGCCTGCAGAGAGTGAAGGACTGAAGTAGGACATGTCTATTTATACCTCTATGTGCTCTATGAAACACAAGCGATAACCTTTCCATAAAGTCGCACCAATAAAACCCATTGTATTGTTGCGTTCCGCTCTAATCTCTCTAATGCGTTCTTTATTCGTCTTTTCTTTTCCAGACATCCCGGACCAGTGCTCGCCGTCGCCGTGTAATCCCAGAGGTACGGTGCGCTGCGAGGACAAACAGGGCGACTTCCTGTGCCACTGCTTCACCGGCTGGACGGGGGCCAGATGTGAGAAAGGTATCGTCATCATTGTTCCCATATTGAGGCTATAGTTGGGCCGCGGACAGTTTGTCAAAGCGCAGCGAAGGTCGCATTTCTGGGACGTGTCCGGTAACGCTGTGGACGTGCGCCATCTTTGTAACTTAAGATGTGACTGTAGTTTCCTGTTTGATGGTACGTCTCTTAATCGCGTTGATTTGGTCAGTATTTTATCAGGAACGTTTTGTTTTTTCTCCCCTCAGATTAATCGATCGCTTTTGGTTTGCTTGGTTTCCTGAACATAAACAATACCGACTTTTAATAAGTGCCATTTAAAACAAAAAGAGAAATAAAAATCCTCGTCCAAAGTCTGAACTCCAAACCAGATCTTTTTACAGGACAGGATTAGCCTTTGATTAAAGTGATCCAAGCTGATTATTTACGATTAGAAGTGATTGCATCTCACGCTCAGTCTATTCTTTTCATCAAGATTAATACATTCTGTAGTACTTACGCCAGTCCCTGGATTGATTTTGGAGGAAGAAATATGATTATTGTGTGTGTTAAATGGCACAGATTAAAAGTTTGTACAGTTTATTTCATGAAAACTTTGTCCAAATCAAAATCGAATCTCAAATAAAATCTAATCGAAGTCAATCAATATGATGATGAAATTAGTGATATTTTATTCCCAGATCACCCAGCCCTAGATATGGTGAGACAATATTTATTTCAATGCAAGATATTGAAATAATTGAAACCATAGATCCAGCACATGCAATAACCATGCAATAACCATAGATCCAGCACATGCAATAACCATGCAATAACCATCCAGACAATCCGATAACCATGGCTTGGAACACAAATTTGAAAGATAAAACATTTCCCCTCATGTTTTACCATGAATATGACTATGACGGCGCTGTGACATAAGCGATGTCAAGAATATTCACCACATGTCCACGTCACATCCACATGTCTGTTTGCGGTTGGTTTTAACCCGTGGACCCGACAAACGTCCAGCAGTTATCGCTATAAATAATGTATGAGTGATCTGTCGAGTCGATATGAACTGTACACAAACTGTGGTCGGAGAGGGTCCATCGGGGATTCACGCGTCCCTTTTCGGAGGTCGAAGTTGGCTGTCGTCTTATCGACGCACAGTGCTAAAATCCACATGAGAAAAGTGGATATTTACTCAGAAACCCTCGTCCTTTTGTTTTGGCGCAGCGTCAAGTAACTTGTGAGCTTCAGAGGAGGAAAATTTGGTGACGATTTATGCGGCAAACACTATTCAACACATTTCCACTGTGACTCATTCTGCCGTCAAACTGTGAAAGAGACCAAAGTGCTTCAGTCTGAGCCTTTTCCTCCCAGTGTTGCACAAAAAACACAGAGGAGTTCTACGTAAATTATGTGGAAAAGATTATGGTGAACCTCATTTTAATTGATATCTATCTTCAATTCGATTTTCAAAAAACGGTGTAATTAAAGAGCTTTCTGTGTTGATTTCATGATGATCAGCTTTGCCTTTTGGCTAATTCTGGCATATTTACAGAAATGTTAATGAATACTATGCCTGAAATAAATCATAAATAATATACTCTGCCATTTAACATTGCTGCCATTGCTTTAAGCACAAAAGTTTTTACATTTCTTTCAAACATCATTTCACTGACAGATTAAGTATGGACCGAAACATTATTGATGATTAGACATGACTGAACCTCAGCCTAGATTAAAACTTTGCTCATTCCTGCCTTTTAATGGGTCAAATTTATGTGAAACTCATCAGCTAAAACCATCTATATATTTTTTCATATTTCCTGTTTTGATAAAGGCCTATAAGCTCTGAAATCTATACAAAACCCAACTCTTTATTTATTATATTTATGTATTTATTTATTTATTAACCTTTTATTTAATCAGGTAAGAACCCACTGAGAGCGAAACCTCTTTTTCAGGGCTGACCTTGACCAAAATAGGCCATTTTAACCCAATCTCGATCCCGCCTGAAGGAGCCACAAATGTATCTACTGTGTCTAGATCAAGGTTTGTTACATGCGCTGAGGTAACAATGATTTTGTTTCCAGATGTGGACGAGTGCGACACCAAGAACGGCGGCTGCGACCACGAGTGCAACAACACGATGGGCAATTACCACTGCTCCTGTCACCATGGTTACACGCTGTCAGGGCGACACTTGTGCGACGGTACGACAGGACGTGTATGGCTATAAACGGCACGCCTGTGCGATTGGTTTAGCGCTCGTCTGTTTGTAGAGTTTAGCTTTTTATTATTTGGTTAAGAACAACAAAAACGGACAAGTAGGGCTTTTGACAGTTTAATCACTTGCACATATCAAGTGCCTCCCTTTTTAAGCTGATTAATCGCTGTACAAGGGACGCCTTTATTCTTCAAGAATTTATTTTGTCAACAACAGACATAAAGAGGCTACAAAACATTGAATCGGATTGTATGTTTTGTTTTTGCTTTTCAGACGATATTGTTTCTATTTCCTTTTGTCATATGATTATCAATCATATTTTGTGAATTGCTGAAAAATAAGGTGCTATTGTTGTGTTGACTTTTCAGAAGCACTCAAAATATGATGAAATCAAAAAGAACTATTATTATTATTTATTTTTTTAATCAAAGCATATGTTTGTCATTTTCTACTAATTATTCAACCATTACTTTCTTTTTTATACTTTCTTTTTTCAATAATATAGAACACTTCACAGCAAACACTAAAAACAAAACAAGACCAGATAGAACATGGGGGATACAAATTAAAACATCACAATAAACATTACAATAAAAGACCAGACCATAAAGTCCAAAACAAACGTCCCATTTGGTCCAAAGGCAGTCAAATTAATTCTATTTTCCCTTATGTCAGCTATAATGTCGGTCCAGTCCTTAATCAACCACCATTTTCACTATTATTATGTTTTGCAGACGTGAACGAGTGCGAGGACCCGACGGTTTGTGGGACCGCCGGGTGCCAGAACACAGAGGGCAGCTTTGAGTGTCTGTGTAACTCTGGCTTTGTTTACGACAACGAGACCAAGAGCTGCGTGGGTAAGTCTCCAAAGTCACTCCCACAGGTTTGGACCTCAGCAGGGCCGTGCTGCAGCTGTGTTTTTGTGTCACATACTTTTATCAGCAACACTACAACAGAATGTAACGGTCAGTAGAATTCCAGCACATTCAGTATCTAATAATACAGAATACATTATCATTTAGTGTTGTTTTGACGGCGATGTTACTATTCTACTCTTCATATAGTCACGTCTTGGTTTGGTTTAGATTTAATTTGGACACAAACTGTGCAATTTAGCTTTGAGCTCAACTTAAATTGCTTTGTCATACATACAACATTTTACAATTCAATGTTAGATGTGTCGTGTTTTAAAGAAAAAGCTAAGGGACGTTTTTTGACATCACACAGAGACTTTAGAACACAGAGACAGAACTGTATGGGAATAAGTCAACAGGTCTGTCTTGTCCATGTAAGGTTAAACACGGAGAAGCCAGAGCCGTGATGGACCGCTTCAAACCACTCCAGAGCTGCGTGCATTCCTTTAGCTTGTTGACATAAGTTCATGTTTTGATCCAATTCTTTTGATAAGGAGTATGTAATTGCTTTATTTAACCCTTCACTACAAATGCCAGTGACTCTCAAACTTCAAACAAGTGAAACTGAGCCTCAACCCTGAAGCAAAATGAACCCCAAACTAATTCAGCACTAAACATGTTGGATAACTTTGGTACAACTTTGGTTGTATTCTCTCGAGTCTTTTGAAGCTTTTTGAGGACTTTCCCCCTTTCAAATCATTTGCCTTAAACCCATAAAAACAGGTCTATTTCTTTCCCACTGTAGTTCTGCCAGACTTGTTTCATAACCTACCCCAAAGCCCTGACCTCAAACAAAATACCTGTTCCTAAACCTAATCTTCACCCTTGCCTCAACCTGATCGAGAGATAATATATCAACAAAAATGAACATTTGCTAGCGTAGCACCAAAGCAAAGTGGCCATTTTGTGGCATAACTGCGTTGAGGAAATATTTGCTTCACTCTTCAACATTATATACATGGCATATAATGTAAACAACATCCAACTTAACAGTAAAAACATGAAGAAAAAGCATCGGAAACTGCAACTTGGACCCATATTGCGTCTAAACCAGGAGTGGGCAAACTACTCAAACTCAATCCGGCCAGCCAAGCTTGTCCAAGTAATATTAGAAAAAAAAATATATATATATATATATATATATATATATATATATATATATATATATATATATATATATATATATATATATATATATATATATATATATATATATATATATATATATATATATATTTTGCCCTCAGGCATCTGTCTGCACTTGTATCCGTAATAAATATGATTGATGATGACCCTAACCCTGACTTGCCTGCATTCGAAAATGGCCCTCGGAGGAAAATAATTGCCCACCCCACTTTTCACGTTCAACCGTTTGAGACGCACTGAGCTAACGATTGAATGCACTTGTCTCTGACCCTCAGATGTGGACGAGTGTGAGTCGAGCGTGTGCGCCGACGAATGCTTGAACGTTCCTGGAAGTTTCCGGTGTTTTTGTGACGGGCGACGGGGCCTGAAGCTGGCCCAGGACCTCAGGAGCTGTAAGGTGAAACACATACTCTCTACTGTTTTCTGTATAGCCTTTAAACAAAGTAAATGTATCATAGCAATGTTTAAGTATTCGTCTTGTGGCCTGACAAATGTATTTATTTTTGTACTGACACTATGTGTAAAGACAAGAAAGTTAAATGATTGGTTCGTAGTTCTAAAAATGTTAGTTGATTGATGTGATTGAGTGTATCCTGTTGATGTATGAATAAATACATGAAGAAACTAATGTACTACAAATATAACAGGGATATCACTTGATAGTGTTACATTTCATTATTAGGTTAGGAATGCTATCATTAATATGTGTTTGTTTAGCCCATCACTCCATGTATTACACCGTCGTTGAAGAGGAACTCTCGCGCCCTGTATTTGGGACGCATGTTCAGTGGCGTTCCAGTGGTGAGGCTTCGGTTTCGTAGAAGAATTCAAACGGGGTAAGAAATTGTTTGTTGTTTGCTGTTACAATCCAAATCAAAAATGCATCGAGAACATTCATCTATAAATATGCTTTCATTTGATGAGACGGTCGACAGTGTCATGAACAATTGGTGATTTCTCCTTGTTCACAGATTTTCAGCCGAGTTTGATTTCCGCACCTACGATCCGGAGGGAGTCATATTTTTCGCCGGCGGTCACCTCAACAGCTCCTGGATTGTGCTCGCTATGCATGATGGGAAACTGGAGCTGCAGCTGAAGTACGGCGCAGTGAGCAGAGTCACCAGCAGCGGCGCTGTGATCAACGATGGACAGTGGAGAAAGGTTGGCGCCTCAAATATCCATCCATCTGCGCATCTTTTTCTTTCCTTCTGAATCTCTTTATTGTTGGTTGATTTGTTTACAACGAGTGTGTGTGCTGCGTGTATTCACTTGTGTCGTTTCAATAGATCTCTGTGGAGGAGCAGGGCCGCAGTCTTGTGATTAAGATCGACAGAGAGGCCGTGATGAAGATCGCTGTAAACGGAGACCTGTTCACTCTGAAGAAGGGCGTGCATGAGCTGAACCTGACTGTGGGAGGAGTGCCTTTCAAAGAAGACGGCCTGGTCAATAAAGTGAGTGCTTCCTCCACATTTTAATATAGTGCCGTGTAGGGACGTCACGATTATCGATTAACCTAATAATCGTGATTATTCAGGTCACAATATAATCGTAAGAAGCAAAAAGATGATCCTGACCATTTTGGAAGCAAAATAAAGTCATTTTAGGTCAATCTATAGCCCAAAAAATAGACCTATATGTAAACTTTTCGTATTTCTGGCTGTTTTTGTCACGTTTAACTTTATTTTGTCCTTCAGAAAGTTCAATTTCGTAAAGCCGGTCACAAAGATGATTTGATATAAAGATTTTGCTGCTGTTTTGTCACATTTAGGATTTATAATCATGAATGATGGTTAAATCGCCATGTTTCTTCTCTCAATAATTATAACACTGAAACTATATATCAATGCGGCTTAAAATTGTTATCATGATATCAAACAGAACATTTGCAACAACAATATGATTGACAAAAGACTAAACACTTAACTTGGTACAAGTGGTTTTATATTCAAAGTTTCAGGCAAAATGACCACGGGACGCTATTGAATCCTATGTGCGTCACCGCTTTAGGAAAGATTAAGTACAGAGCAATGGTGCCTCCAATGCGGAACAATAAAGATCAAGCAGAATACAACTTTGATTGGGTTATGATGAGGGGAATTCATCATAAAAGTAAATTGCAACACACAAAAATTAAAGTTTTACAACGGCTGGAACGATCAGGAATGAGCTCCGTGAAAACAAACAACATACAACAAGCAATAATACCCTCTGCGTATTTTATGTTGTGCCTATAGGTGAACCCTCGTCTGGACGGTTGCATGAAGGAGTGGCGTTGGTTGACGGGAGAAGACACCTCGATCCAGGAGACGATTCAGTCCAACGAGAACATGCAGTGTTTCAGCGCAGAAGACCCCGGGGCGTTTTTCACCGGCGCCGGATTTGCCTTTTTCAACTCAAGCTTCTCAGGTACAGCAAAACGGCAAACGCTGTTTGTGTGTATAAAATATGATCCCTTTGTATATTTAAAGATGTCGTTTTTACTGATAACACATACCAAAAATTCCACTTTGTTTGTTGCTCCACCAAGTCTTATATCCACAGGCTTATTGCAAATCCTATTGTGGCGTTTCAGCATCAATATTGTCAGGATGTTAGGTTCTGTGTCATAATAACGTGACACGGCGCTGTACTTCTGGACGTAGAATGTTTGGCACTTGGACCTGGTTGACGCATCTGGTGCATCTGGTGTTTGTTCTTGTTTTCTTTCAGACTCAGAAAACTTGAGTGTCCACTTGAGTCTGCGAGCCACCTCTGGGATCGGGGTCCTGTTCGCTCTCATCTACCAGGACAAGGTTCCTCTGTCCATTTCTTTAGCCGACTACCATCCTGGAACTGACGAGTGGAGAGATGTGAGCGCACCGTCGCCCCCGGCAATTCAACAAATGATCACGTTGACTTGAAATAAGTTGCATTTGCTCTCCTCCTCTAATGTTGTCTCGCAGTTCGTCGTGGTCACGTCCGGCGACTCCGTAGTGGCCAGTTCCCCGAGTCCTCTGTGCGACGGAGAAGGTCATGTGATCGAGGTGACGGTTTCGGCCAATCAAACGCTGCTCCTGATCGACGGACAGCCTGGGCGAAGTGAGGACACTGCGGTTCCCATGGAGATCCTGTCTCGGTCCAGCACTTTTATCGGAGGGCTACCAGGTCGGTAAAAAGTCATAAATACTTTTTTACCATTTAAATTATTTCATATGACTTTTCCCTTGATCCTCTAAGCAGTTTGACAGTTGTAGCACTTCCTTTTCTCACAACCAAACCAATCCCATGCTCATAAATAAATAAATAAATAAACTGAATATAGACAAGGTGAAGTGTCTTGCCCAAGGGTACAACAATAGTATTCACTTACCCATCTGTATTATCAATCTGTGTTTAAAATGTCATGTCATTTTTAACCATAATTTATCAGTGTTTTTATTGGAGAAGTCCGCTGCCAATGCTCTGTTTGTAAAAGCATGTGTTTTAGAGCTGATTTTAGAGAAGGGAATTTGACCTTTTGTCTGTATGGCCAGTTACATATTGCAACTTTTTAATGATCTACATTATGCACATACGAAAGACCTCAGTATTCTCTTTTATTTGTCTTTTTGAGGTAATGTATAGTATCTGTGGGAGGTACTGCTTGTTTGAAACAGTTTTGTACAGTAAGGGCTTATGACAGTATTTGGCTGTGATTGGTTTTTGCTGCAAATTCAAATAAAACAAGCAGGAAATAAACAGTAATTTGATCCACACAGTTATAGTGTCCACAAAGGCTTACATTACTCTTATAAAACTAGTCATCTGTCTAAATATTTACAATCGCTATAAGTATTTTCACTAACTGCCATAAACGTATGTGCAGTGAAAGTACTTTTCAGTCTCAGGTTTTTACAAATACTAATGTGCAGTATATTATTCCCCTCAAAATAAAATAAAAATTGATATTTGTAGAAACTTTTTGACACATTTTTAGTCATACATATTATTCTCCTGCTCGATCTGAACAGTTTTGTGTCATAACATTGGAGTGAGGTCACAATAAGCTTTTAAATCAAGCAACAACAAACTGCCACTTTGTACCTCACTAACAATATTTGACATTTAAACCATTCCTCACAGCTTCCACTTCTTAGCGACAATATCCTCTTTAGAGAAAAGGTCATGCTCTTTCCCACAAACTTAAAGCTGTGTATTCACTTTCATCATAAACCACCCTGACATTTTTGTTGTTGTTGTTGTTGTTCTAATAATAAAAACAGAACATTAAATTTGTTTCCTCCAGACGTCCCCCTGGTGTCCACTCTGGTGTCTGCGTCCTACAGCGGCTGCATGGAGGTCACTGTCAACGGACGGCCCCTGGATTTGGACCAAGCCACGCACAAGCACAACACGATCCGCTCTCACTCCTGCCCCCTGCTGGACTCCCACCAGTGATGCACACAAGAAACGGTATTTATTAAACCAGGACTTTGCAAAGACGGACTGCAAAAGAAAAGCAAAAACATCTAACCAGGTAGTTTGGTCCAGCTGGTGCTTAGATCATTGTTTTGTGACACTGTTGCTTAAAGGCATTAACTGGGCTTTTCAGTGTTTGTTCAAAATGGCACATATTAGCAGAGAAAAGAAGAGGCAATAAGTGCTGGACAAGATTGTCTTAACACTGCCCGAATACTTTTAGCCTTGTTATTTGCCCCTCAAGAACACACGGGGCCTTTTTAAATGGGGTCAACACTAAAGTATCAGATGTGTAAAGTGGTCATTTTCTTTTGCGTTATACATTTGAGTACATTTTCTCAACATTTCTCGGACTTGAGAGACTGAAATGTCACGTTTTCGTATACTCGAGTAAAAGTTTTATTATAATTGTTTAGTTTTCGTATCCCAGTGCTTTTTATTTTTTATTATTTTATTTATAAGTCACTATTTTGTCGATCTTTTACGTATAATTGACTCACTTTGGCTTTTACGGAGCACATATTTTGTGTGTTTCCTCTGCACACAATGACCTGTAGATCTTCAGTGACTGTAACAATGTTCTAGTTCAGATGCGACCCCTAGTGGCCTAACGCGATGAGGGCCATTATAAACCAACAGGTGCTCTCAAAGTGACTTCAGATGAGGTCACACTAGTAATGTATGTCCCTGGATAATGTTAGTGGGAATGGAGGTGTGCTTGCGATGCTGCATTTTAGCTGCTTTCTGTGAAAAAGTTGAAATAACTTGCACACTGTTGCAGACCGACGTGGGGTGACGCCATTTGTCCAGTAGTAATAAAACACCCCACGTCCGTCTGCAGCGCCAAACGAACCGCGTGCCTCGAAAAACAACCCGACCTTGTAGATGCCGTGCTGCAACTGAGATGCCACTCGTGTAAATAGAAACAATCGCATATTATGAGTATTAGAGAAGAAGTTTGTGAAGTTTCATTTGTTCTTCCAAAGCAGTATTACTATGGAACAATAATCGACTAAAACAAACCTTCACAGCTCAAAATCTCACGTCGCTTATTATGTATTGACGCTTGTAAAACTGCTTAGTCAAGATGTGTACATTTATAGATCAGTCAAAGTTAAAAATCACTGTCCGTCAAAACAGTTAATCAGTTGTAGCTTGTCCAAAGACGCTTCAATCCTTTCATCTTTCCACAACACAACAGTGATCCACAATGACAGAAAGTTGCTCGGTATTTAACTATAGTTTTTTAAGCATAAAAAAGGCTCACTTACTTCTCCTTTAACCCGTACTTCCTGCCGCCGTTGCTCACTGTCCCGTCGTGAACAAATGGATCTGACTCTAGCCTCTAAAGCACAGAGCTACTGAGAGACAGCGCTGTAATATAGTGAGTTTGTAAATATGTGACTGTGCTGCTTCAAGAGAGAAAACTAACACTACCTTTTGCTCTGCTTTTGAGTTGGTCCAGTGTGGTGCAACTTCACACGACGGCCCGTTCCTTAAAGGGGCAATGTGTCACTTTCCTGGCAGAGAGCAGTGACGGGTGATGTTTTAGTTTTGATCTGATGCCAGTGAGTTTTTGTTCGAATGCATCAAATCTCTTCTACTATAAAGACCGTGTTGTGTCGTTCTCTTCACTCCGACCCACCTTGAACTGATTTAAAAATGAATATAAATGCAGATAAACTTAAGATATAAACAGTATATTTCAAAAAGATGTCAAGTATCAACATTTTTGGGTTCAAATTGATGTTTTGTTTTCATTCTTTTTGCTCCGCCTACCGTTTTTAACGCAAAACACTTTGTCCGGACGACTATCTTTTAAAAACCTTTTGTACCATCAGGCCAAGGTACAGGTCAGATCTGTGGAGAGGCGACCCCCGCTCACAGTACGAAAACATTTGCGTTTGTCAAGATCGATTAAAAAAAAAAACGACTATAGATGGACAAGTTAATGGACACGGGGGTGCACGGTGGCAAAGGCGGTTAGCGCTCTTGCCTCCCAAGAAGGAGATCATGGGTTCGATTCCTGGACCAGACCAACATCACATGATCTCTCTGGGTGGAGTTTGCATGTTCTCCCCGTGTTACCGTGGGTTCTCTCCGGGTTCTCCGGCTTCCTCCCACCATCCAAAGACATGCATGTGTTAGGTAAAATTGGTGACTCTAAATTGGCCCTAGTGAATGAATGTGAGCGTGAACTGTCTGTAATGTCTGTGTCTCTGTGTTGGCCCTGCGACAAGTTGGCCACTGTCCAGGGTGTCCCCGCCTAAGGCCCGAAGTCACTGGGATAGGCTCCAGTCACCCGCGACCCCGAAAGGGAACAAGCGGTAGAAAATGGATGGATGGATGGAAGTTTATGGACACATTTTGGAAGGTTCCAGACAAAGCAATAAAATCATCATAGAGATGAGCAAGTGGCCACCAGGAAAGTTACACAGTGCATCTTTAAGGAGGTACAAATGGAGTATTAATTGGGGTAAAAATGTAGTTTAGGGACTATGTTCATGACTAACTTGGTAGTAATTGGCATGTTAGTGGGTTTAAGATGACCTTTATTTGTCCCACAATCTGGAGATTTCAGTTGCTATGTCATTCAGATATTATTATTTATAAAGCACTTACTAGTACACTACTAGTTTTATGTCCTGTCATTGATGCTATTAACAGCAATTACGGGTCAAAATGGGAAAAAATCAATTTTCCCATGGCTTAGAAGTCAAATATGGCAAAATAAAGCAGATAAATAAAAAAATCTAATTAAACTCTCACTCTATGCCTTTTACTACAAGTTCATCATTAGTATGTGATTCTTAAGACTTAAATGGTTTGATTGGGTTTTTCTGTATTTCAAATCTGTATTTTTAGAAACAAGTCAGGTTTGCCCTTATTCGCCCAGTATCGTAGTGCTTTTTCCTGGACACACCTTTTTATTAGTAGTTAGTTGATTTATGCGTCTTTGTAACGGGGCCCTTGTTTTAAAGCTGCACCTTCAAAGTCTTTGCTCCCTTTTGAATGAATTTGAAACTGCATGTGAGTAGAAGAATGAAGAATAATTGAGGGAAACCAAAAATAAGGACTTCTATCTTTTCCTCAGTTTTCATTCATTAATTTAGGTGCTTAAAATAAAGAATGTAGTCGTTTGCCAAAGGGCTCTCACTTTTTCCCTGTTTTAAATGTTTAAGTTTTGATGAATAAATGCCAAAATGTAGAGCTTGATGATATTTTTATTACATGTGTGGTATGTTAAAATGTATCTTTTTAGTTTTTATTTTTCACTTTTACTGCCAGTATGTGATGTTTGCCTTTTTGTTTTCTGTTTCCTCAACACTTAAAATTATATTTAAAACAAAATAAAGGCGGTGAACTGGATTTTGAAAAGAGACATTTTGATTGTGGTTTTTTTTCTATAAAGAATGACATCGTAACGGTACAAATTTAACATTTATTACACAATATGAAGCCCTTAACATGAATGTGTGAGTGAACACAATTTGTTTGAAGATAAACAGACATAAAACAAAACTACAGTAGGAGTTAACATGCGCCGTCAAAAATATATGCAATATTGACTGTAAAGTTTAAAACACAGTAGCCAAAATAACACATTCTGCATTTCCTCGGTTCACATTTCAACAAAGCCCTTTTATATGTAATTTATTATGCTTTTCTGATTCATGGTTTTACAAACAAATAAATTTTTCGCCGACATCTTGACACGCAGTGGTAATAATGCTCTATTGCTGCATTTGAACACACTCAAGAAATATAAACAGTTCTTGTCTTGGAGATTAATTGGTGGATAACAAGAGAATCACAGTACAAATGGACTCAAGAGGCCAAATAACAGTGAAAATGATAAACGCACATTTAAAAGCTAACAAGAAGATGCCTCAATATATTATGTTGTCTTAATTGATATATAATACATTGATTTATTGTTTACGTTTTGGATTGCTACAGAATAGGTTGTGTTCACATGACATTACAACACTGTAGAATCTCTAGCAATGTCATTGTTTTGAAATGTCCTTAAAAACGTCACCTTTTAAACAGGAAACTTAAGTCCATGAGAGGTTTAACGCTGAGCTGGAGGATAAGTCAGAATATATGGGAGAATGGGCCTGTTAAACCGTGCGATGGCAGATTTATTCACCAGGTTTGTAATCAATATCTCTGTAATTAATTGGGCAATCCACATGAAAGCAAAACTGGTAAAACAAAGGTCAATGTCTTTCCTGTCAGCATAGATAAATACATAAATATATACAGTATTATCTGTTTTCTATATGCAAATCAGATCACATTAACTGTAAATCGCAGTATGTTTTGATGCTTTTTGAGTCACACATTTCTGTTTATAAATGATAAACATGGAAAAGTTGTTGTCCAGAATGGTGGTTTCCAAATGTAGCTTGTGCTCCAGATTCAAATGGTATTTTGTTTATTCTTCTCTAAACCTCAGTAAGCGTAAGGCGGAGGCTTTTCAAACGGCCCGTACGCCTCTCCATAAAGCATCGGGGCATTAGGGCCATTACATGTTGGGTACCCGCCTGGCTCCTGGGTGCTGTCCGGCGGGTGAGGGTGTCCCATGGGCTGCGGGGGCACCTGGGGGTGGGCCATGGGCAGCTGTCCTGGTGGAGGAGGTGGCTGCTGGCTCTGAGGAGGGTCACATGGGTGAGGGTTGGTGGGACAGCCTCCTTCAGGGATGGGCTGAGGCGTGGAGGGAGCGGGGTAACCGGGGTTGGGCTGTGAGAGACAGAGATATGAGGGACATTTTTAATAGCTTTTATCAGGTAACAGCTTTTAATAATATCATGAGCTAATAATTGTCTAAATTACTAATACTTCTACTGCCAAAATGTGTGCAACGTAATACTCCTGCTTGAGACATGGCAGGTGAACAGAAAAACATAAAGACTTAGAGATATTTTCATTTTAGGTAGAAAAATTGCTATATTTAGGACATATCTGATAAATTGTTAAAGCCAGGTTTCACCTTTTTTCTCCCATTTGCAGTTGTAGCTTTAAAACTTAGAACTTTAGAAAGATATAAATAAATCCTTCCGTGTTTTCTTTTGTGAAAACCGCTTTCGTTTGAAATTACAACACCCCATATACATATATGGATGTCAGTTAATTCAATAATTAATTAAACATTTTAGGTGCAGATGACTTTCTTTTTTCCTCCAAGCAAACGGCCCCAAAAGTATTAAAATAAAATGAAAAATAGTTTTCCCTTTTGGTAAATTTTTCTTACTTGTCATTCCAACATGCGAAAACAATACAACAGAACATAATTAGTTGTGTCTCGTCTTAAAGGTTAACGTACATGTTTTCGACTGCATTTGACTGCACTGCATCTCCACATCTTGATCAAGGTTTGGTCAGGGCTTCAGCTGGAGGGTTAGCCCTTTCTGCATGTGTGGCTTTAGCTTTAGCCACTGTATTCCTCTCATAGGACTCACCTGAAGGGGTATGGGGTAGTTGGGGTAGGCGGGCAGGGCCTGAGGGGGGCAGAAGCTGGCGTAGGTGAGGATGTGCTGGTTCGGGTTGTACAAGATGTGAGGCGGAGGCGCTGGACTCTGAGGGATGTAACGAGACGGTTTCTGCTGCGAGGGAAGTTCAGTGTTAAACGTAACGCAATAATATTAGGATCGGAAAACTTGTATTTGCCCCACAGTTGGATACATGGGGGACATAAGCCTGACTCATGGTTTGTTTGGTGGGCTCCTCTGTGTTTGTTTTGTCTTTTTCTGATTATCTTTTTATAATTGAAAGATTTAAAAAAAGAAGAAAATATAAGTGACATTCAGACTGTGAATAGATTTTTCTTATCAGCATCAGCAACTGTTCAAACATGTTAAAGCTGACCAGTGACGACAATATAATAATAAATAATGTATGATTATAATGATTATTGTTATAACATTAAATGCACAAACTTTAATATACCTGTTGATTCTTGCTTACCAAATCCTTGTAAGCTCCGAGCAGCGCCGCGTTGATGATTCCCAGGAACACAGCGATCACGTTCAGGACGACACAGGCCCAGAGCAGACGGTGCAGGTGGATCACGTCCCAGCAACTGCTCACACCAGTGAACCTGAAGTACTGGGAGTTGTAGTCACTGGAAACCAAACGAATACAGTTCAGTCGGCACAGTTTTAACGTCAGATGGATGGGTAAGTTTGAGCGTGAAGGGCGCTGACCTGTCGCAGTTGAACAAGTAGCAGCAGTAGCACGTGTGGCTTTCCAGTTCCAGTTTGCAGGCTTTGTTTGAGGCGCGGCACGTCACCTGAGAAGTTCAATATTTACGCAATAATTTAGGAAAAAAAAGTTGTGATATGAGTAGTTTCAGTCAGTTTAGAACCATGACAACAATAAAGA
The DNA here is from genome assembly GCF_026437365.1 of Eucyclogobius newberryi. Taxonomy (NCBI): domain Eukaryota; kingdom Metazoa; phylum Chordata; class Actinopteri; order Gobiiformes; family Gobiidae; genus Eucyclogobius; species Eucyclogobius newberryi. The sequence continues at coordinate 15,959,206 of NW_027316167.1, read as the reverse complement.
CTATCCTATTTCATTAACATGCATTTATAACTATACATAAAACATTTACAAGAATTTAAAGCTGAAGTAACTGATTTCCACACTAAATCTTACAAACCCTTTAGCACATTGTTAATATTCACAAGCATTCATTTTCAGGCTTTCAGGCTCATTCACAGATTTAAAACGGCTTCTTCAGACAGCGAAGTGAAACTTGGATGGGCCGCCCTAGCACGGCCAATCAGAATGATGCTTTGAGCCCTTACTTCTGGGTTGATGCTAAATCAAATGTTTTATTAGCATGTGTGTTTGTTGTTAAATAAAGTGTTGCTCTAACAAGATACTCTTGTGGAAAACACACAAGATACTCATTTGCAACAAAAATATTCAGGTATTCCCCTTTTAAGTCTCATCTTAAGACCCACTTTTAATGCATGGGTCGTGTGCTATTTATTTATTTGATTTCCCCTATGTTTATGTCTCAATATGTGCAGAACTGTGCAAACTCTGTACTTTGTAAAAATCTGCAACAAATAAACTGGACTGGATTGAATAATATATCTCTAATAGCCAGTCTTTACGTTGGCACCTCAGTGTAGTAGTTGTCGTAGGCGTATCCAGAAGCACTTCCATAGTAGTCGCACATGTTCTCCTCCAGCGGCCTTATGTCCTGTGGTCAAAGACAAACCAAAACACAATTGTATTAAAGCTGCCACCTGCTTATCTCCATGGAACCCCTATTGCTTTTCCTGTAAAGCTCCATAATATTTCATTAAACTTATCGACGTAGAAATGCAGGTAGTGTCACCGGGCCAGGCTACAGGTCAGAGGTCTCACTTATAAAACTAAAACAAGTGAAATTCTTACTGAAAGTCTATGGACGGGCAAACGCAACTCAAACGTCCATAAACTTCTTGAAACTGGCTCACTTTTCCTCTGTCTAGCCTTCTTCCTCATCTCTGAAAGCCCCTCTATGTAAAGTTCAGCGTTTGTGTGACCGGACCATTTCCATTTTCACAAACTTGACGTGTAGAGTCTCGTACGTAATATTCTTGCACATACATGTGGTTTATAAATTAGACCGCTGATCTTTGACGAGAAGACCTCGTTCACAGTTAGAATGTAGGTATTCTTTTCAGCATCAAAAACACTAAATGCTACATACAGTATAAACAGGTTCCGTGCCATATTGTGGAATATTCCAGCCAAAGTATTATCATCTCCATGGAGACGAGCAGGTGACAAACTCTTCACCTTTAGATATTCAGTTTTAACACAACAACCACCAACAGCCTAATTCCATTCCACATATATAAAGAATAAAGTTGTTGTTAAACTGACCCACTAAATTAGTGTAAATGATCATTACCGCTGCGACGACACTTGGATCAGACTTTGGTGGACTTGGGTCAGTTTAGCGGCTTCATTGAGTGTAATTTTTCATTTGCATTACTGTGTCGTCACTTCATAGCATTTTCATCCCAATATTAAACTTCTAGAGATTTAAACATGCTAAATGCTTAACTAGACCTTATCTTATGGTTATCGGGTTGTTCCACGGCTCTTTTATTTACTTTTTAGCCAATATTCTTCACTTTTTTGATGCACAACACCTATCTATACTAGTATTGGTAGATACCGGTACTATAAATCTAGATCCATGGTTCAACTACAACATAAGAAAACAAATGCTCTACTCCAAACCCCTATAAAGAAGCACACTTTTTTTCTGTGTTGTACGTTTCATGATGTGGTTTTCACGTGGCATAAATTCAGATTAAATATTCAATCACTCATCAACTTTACTTGTGCATTTGCTCTTTTTGTGTGCCTCCAATTGATATGTTTTACTGAATATAATGTCAAAACGTAGAGATTCTGGATTTCAGGGGGATTCACATGGACAAATAGAGATTAAAGAGATTAAAACAAATATACAGCCTTAGTTTATGAAAAGACTATTCACTCACAAGCAACAGTGCGTCTCTTTAAGTAACGTTGAAGCCAAAAAATAGCCCGGATACATACAATGAGCTGCGAGGCGATGATCCCGTCCACGATGGCACAAAGGAAGGCTGCGATGACTCCCATACTGATGAAGATGATGGAGGCGATCAGCTGCACACACAAGACAAAAACACACACTAACTCTGAGAAACCGTGTCTGAAGAAGTGTGCGTGGTGCCTGCTTAACTTCATATATGTGTTTTTATATGAATATTGTTTATTTCTAATACCATTTCATTTTTGTTAAAACCAAAACCCAAGTCCTGACAAATCTGTACATGCATCGTTATTTAAGTCAGAATAGTGACAGTGTTTTGCCACCATATGTTCTATTTCATCCCTACTGACTGCCAGAGGGCGGTCCCTTCGCACATGCGCAGTTCGAGTAATTATACCAAATGAGTCACACCTGTGACCCTGGATGGCACCCAGAGGTAATATATTCCCCCGCCATCCATCACTCCGTTCTCAGAATCTTCTCGCGTGCGATTCGTATTACAAAGAACTTGACTTTTCAGTCGCTTGAAGTCCTACTACCTAGTGGTTGGAGCTGCGGATTTCGCCCTCCGAGGACTGCGACGATTTGTTTTTCGCTGAGATTTACAGGTATTTCTTAAACTGCTATTTGTGCTACGTTGCTGTGGATTGTTGGCGAAGGCAGGCGTACGCGCACCCTCTCCCACACCACATAACGTTGTCTGATCGCATCCGTGCTATCGCTAACAGTGTTAGTAGCTTTGTTTTCGCATTGTTTCTGGTGGAGGCCGCGTTCGCGCACCCTCTCCCACAGTCGCATTACGTTTCTGATCAGCTGTTTCTGATCACAGTTGTGTTATTGAGTTAACGGTGTTAGTCATTTTTGTTTTGCGTTTTCCTCATTGGTGAAGGCGGCGTTCCGTCATTTCAGGTATGTTCTGCCGTCTTAGACAGGCTGTACTATTGCTAACGGTGTTAGCGGTTGTGTAAGTTTAAGCCTCTTTGAGCGTTAGCTGTACACAACGTTTAGTTTTGTTTTCTCTCTGGGGTTTAGGGCCGCTGGTTGCGCCCCTACCTTAGTTTATTTGCCCTAAATTGGTGACGGCAGCGTTCGCGCCCCCGCTCCCGGTTTTGGCACCTGTACCGGCTTGATTCTGCCTGGTATTTTACTGTTGTTTTCGTTAACGTGTGGCCCTAATCGGTGACGGCAGCGTTCGCGCTCCCGCTCCCGGTTTTGGCACCTGTACCGGCTTTAATACTGCCCATTATTTTACCGGTTTTGCTTTAACTTGTGGCCCTAATCGATGACGGCAGCGTTTGCGCCCCCGCTCCCGGTTTTGGCTTTGGTACACGCTAAATTTGGTGCCAGATCATAGATGGCTCCCATTCTTGCGTGAACTGTGGGTCGGCGCTTCATGTTGATGATGGTCATGACCTTTGTCCGACGTGCCTTGGCCCTGACCACCTGATGGAGGCGCTTTCGGATGACCCATGCATGAACTACAGTTATGTGCCACAGGCGGTTAGAGTGTCGAGGTTGGCAGAGTTGACCCTGACTGGTGACAATGACCTCCCGCCCTCTGGCCGAGCGCCCCCTACCAGACGCTCAAAACGCCTCTCTGAGCCCGCAGGCACTGACGGCTCTGCAAAAAAGAAGGCCAAGTCAGATCGAGGCCTGACATCCAGAGTGGAGCAGCTATTGGCTGAATTAGAAGCAATGAAGTCCATGTTGCAGGCTCATCGCGTGGATTCCCCTGCTGCTGAGGCTGGATTTCCTTACTGATCCATGCCTACTCTTGCTCCGGAGGACGATGTTCTCTCCGTGGCAGCATCTGCCTCTCATTTTAGAGATGAGGAGGGGGCACCATCCTTCCATGGTTCTGGGGATGGCTCTTATGACTCTGCTCTAAGTTTTAGTGGCTCAGGCGATAGCCCCATGCGGGTTGTCCTGCGTAAAGCCCTGGGGTTTCTCCAGGTGGAGATTCCGCAGCCTGAGCAGCCCGGCTTTGCCAGTGCTTTTTCAGGCGGGGATGTGCTCCTACGCCTTTTGTCGTGCCGCCGTCCACGGAGTATCTTAAAGAGATGCATGCCTACTGGAGAGATCCGAGCGCCTTTTCGAGGCTCTCATCAGATGGACGGGTTCTGGCCGCTATGCATAATCCATCGGCAGCCGGTCTGGATCGCATGCCTGCTGTTGAACCCGCCATTGCGTCTCTCATTGTTTCCCCTGAGGAGGCATTACGCCAGGATGTTAGATGTCCTTGGTCACAATGTCGGGTGACTTGACGACTTGGTGACCAAGGCATATAATTCCGGTGCGCGGGCTGGTCGCTTAGGCAATTCACTGGCTCATGTGATGCTGGCGCTCTCTTCCTCCCTTCAAGGGAGTGATGCCGCTGATACTGCTGCAAATATGTTTTGTGACACAGCGCTACAGGCTTTTGCGCTTATGACGAGGGAACTAGGCAGAGTTATGTCTTACCTTGTTCAAGCCCGTCGACAGATCTGGCTTGCTCAGTCTCCCCTCACTGAGGCGTGCCGTAGGACCCTCCGCAGTGTGCCCGTGCAGCCCGGTGAGTTGTTTGGCTCCGCTGCCGTGGAAGCGTTGGAACGGACTGCTCTCGCCCGACAGACCAGGCAACAACTTTCTGGCCTAAACAGGGCGGGGCCCACCCATCGGTCTGGGCGGGGCCCACCCATCGGTCTGTGAGACGCCAGACGGCTGGCCCTAGTTTTCAGCCACCTTCGCGGAGTTGGTCTGGTGGGGTATGCTACCCCCCAGAGGGTCCTGACAGGGGATTTCGCGGCACCCCACGCCAACCGGGACACCAGCCAAGACCTTCGGGTACTGGCCGTCGCCCCCCCAGGGCCCCTAGGGGCCGAGGGGCACGAAACTGAAACATTCAGGCCGGCCGTCGGTCGGATATTTTTCCAATCAGCAGCTCAGCTACTATTCATGCGTCGGACCCATGGGTGGTTGCCACCTTTACTCATGGGTATCGACTGCAATTCCAACACCGGCCACACATGTCAGGCTGGGTCAAGATGACTATGATCAGCGACCCGGCAAAAGCTCAAGCATTGACCCAGGTGCTATCCGTCCTCCTGGCCAAGGGTGCCATCGAGGCAGTAGATCCTCTGTGCAACCCGGAGGCTACTACTCCACGTATTTTCTCGTGCCCAAAAAGACAGGCGGATTTCATCCCGTTTTGGATCTCAGGGGACTCAACCATTTCCTGAAGGTGTTGCCATTCCACATGCTCACCACAGGAGAGGTTCTTCAGTCACTCACAGACGGGGAGTGGGTCACGTCTGTAGATCTTGAAGATGCCTACTTCCACGTGCCCATTGCACCTCAACATCGGCAGTTTCTCAGGTTTGCCTATCTAGGCAGCCATTGGCAATTCCGGGTGCTCCCATTCGGACTCTCCCTTTCCCCGAGAGTGTTCACACGATGTGTGAAAGCAGCCCTTGCGCCTTTGCAGGCCAATGGACTGATAGTCCTACCATATCTGGACGACTGGCTAATTTGCGCTCCATTCCGAGCGCAAGTCATCCGGGATACAACTCGCCTGCTGGCTCATGTGACCCAGCTGGGCTTCAGAGTGAATATGGGGAAGAGTAACCTGGTCCCATCCCAGAGGGCCACATTTCTGGGAATAGAGTTAAATACTGTGTCGATGAAGGCTCGTCCATCACTTCGTCGGCTGGACGACATTCAAAATATGGTCTCTCGTTTCGGGCCTGTTAGTCGGCACCCTTTCATCGAGTTTCTTCAACTTGTGGGGAAGCTGACCTCCGTTACACGCATTGTGCCCCTCGGCCTCCTGTCATTGCATCCTCTGCAGCGGTGGCTGAACAGTTTCCACCTGGACGCTACACGGCACCGAAGGCGAACGCTTCGGGTGACGTGGCAGTGCTTGCATGCACTGGCTCCATGGAGGGACAGGCAGTATTTGGCGAGAGAGGTCCCCATGGGCTTGGTGGTGTGTCGCAGGGAGGTGGTTACCACCGACTCCTGCACCACAGGATGGGGTGTGGTATGGCAGCACAGGATGGTCCAAGGGATGTGGTCTCAGAGGGATCGCTTGGATCACATCAATGTTTTAGAACTGCGTACTGAGACTGCTCTTGTCAAGGTGACAAATGACATCCGCCTGAACACTGACACGGGCAAAGCCTCAGTCTTAATTCTGTTAGATCTGAGTGCTGCTTTTGACACTGTCGATCATGGGATCCTCTTACAGAGACTAGAGGACTGGGTGGGCATCACTGGCATTGCCCTAAACTGGTTAAGGTCCTATCTGGAAGACAGGAAGTACTTTGTTGAAATTGGTAGCTGTGTCTCAGACCATATGACCCTGACCTGTGGAGTGCCCCAAGGGTCAGTCCTGGGTCCCCTTCTGTTCAACCTCTACATGCTGCCGTTAGGTCAGTTGATACGCAGTGAAAATGTGTCCTATCACAATTATGCAGACGACACTCAGATCTATGTTTCACTATCGGCAGGTGACTATGGACCAGTAGATTCACTCTGTCACTGCATCCAACAGATCAGTTTGTGGATGCAAAACAACTTTCTCCAGCTGAACTCAGACAAGACTGAAATAATCGTTTTTGGCCCACAGAAACAAAGAGAAAGTGTTAGCGGTCACCTCCAGAGTCTCGCTCTAAAACCTACAAACCAAATTAGAAATCTGGGGGTAATAATGGACTCAGACTTGAACTTTAATAGCCACGTCAAATCAATAACATCAGCAGCTTTTTACCATCTAAAAAACATTGCCAAAATCAAAAATATAGTGTCAAAACCAGATTTAGAGAGACTTATCCATGCGTTTGTCTCCAGTAGATTAGACTACTGTAACGGCCTGCTCACTGGCCTCTCCAAACGAGCTGTAAAACAGCTGCAGTACATCCAGAACGCTGCTGCTCGGGTCCTGACCAGAACCAGGAAGTATGATCACATTAGTCCTGTTCTCAGGTCTCTGCACTGGCTCCCTGTGGCTCAGAGAATAGACTTTAAAGCAGCTCTGCTTGTGTACAAGTCTCCATGGCCTAGCACCAAAGTACATCTTGGATATGTTAGTGCCATATGAACCATCTCGGACTCTGAGGACCTCAGGGACCGGCCTCTTGCTGGTGCCCAGAGTCAGGACAAAACATGGGGAATCTGCGTTTCAGTTTTATGCAGCTAAAATCTGGAACAGTCTTCCTGAAGATGTGAGACAGGCTTCTACTCTGACAATGTTCAAATCTAAGCTAAAAACAGTTTTGTTTAGCTGCGCATATGACTGAAAGGATTTTTTCTTTCCACTCTTCTCTTTTGTTTGTGATTTTATTAGTTTAGAAAATCAGTTGGATTGATAATTTTTAATTTAGTTAATTTTATTGTATTTATGTTTCTGTAATTTCTTTGTGATTTTATTGCATTTTTCCTTCTGTGAAGCACTTTGAATTGCCTTGTGTATGAAATGTGCTCTACAAATAAACTAGCCTTGCCTTGCCTTGCCTGTTCATCTGGCTCTCAGGCATTTCCTGCCACACCTGAGAGGGAAACATATTCTGGTTCGGTCGGACAACACCTCCACGGTTTATCACATCAACCATCAGGGAGGTGTCAAATCGGCTCGGCTCCTCGAGGTGTCTCGCAATCTGTTGAGATGGGCTGCGCCTTGTCTGTCCACACTGAGAGCTGTCTATCTGCCGGGAGAAAGCAATTCCGTGGCAGACTTTCTTTTACGGCAGCAACCCCTTCCGGGAGAGTGTTCCCTCCACCCTGAGGTGGTGCACACGATTTGGGGCCTTTTTGGTCAGGCGCAAGTAGATTTGTTCGCCTCAGAAGAGTTGACCCACTGCCCGCTATGGTTCTCCCTCGCAAGGGCGCCGGGCTCTTTAGGCCAGGATGCTCTGGCACACACATGACCTCAGGGCCTTCTGTACGAGTTTCCTCCTCTTCCACTGATTTGGCCCACCCTACAGAGGGTCCTCCAAGAGGGTCACAGGCTATTGCTGATAGCCCCGTGCTGGCCGGCACAGCCGTGGTTTCTGTTACTGTACAGCCTGTGCTGCAGCCCTCCGTGGCCCCTTCCGGCCAGGAGAGATCTACTGTCTCAGTTGAGAGGTCAGATTTGGCATCCGAACCCTCAAGGCCTCCGGCTGTGGGTTTGGCCGTTGGCGGGTCCGAGCCACAGCTAACTGGCCTCGCCGATGCGGTTAAACAAACGCTTCTGAATGCCAGGGATGCCTCTACTCGTCAGCAGTATTGGAACAGGTGGAAGCTGTTTTCCCAGTGGTGTTCTGCCCACGGTGAGGACCCGGTGTCCTGTACGGTGCCTCTCTCCTTGATGATGGCCGGTCCTCGTCGACCCTGAAAGTATATGTTGCTGCCATATCTTGTAATCATGGTTTGGTCAACAATCGTACTGTGGGGAGTCATAACTTGGTTTCACTTTTTTACGGGGAGCTCGTAGGTTGCGGCCCTCCGTCGCTCCACGTGCCCCAATATGGGACTTGTCAGTGGTGTTAGATTCCCTCTGCCAACCTCCATTTGAACCCTTGGCACAGGCGGACATTAAATGGCTGTCTGGGAAGACTGCATTCTTGTTGGCCATGGTCTCCGCGAAAAGAGTCAGTGAGTTACATGCCCTTTCGGTCAGTCCCACACGTCTCAGATGGAGCTCGAATGACTCCGGTGTCACCTTATGGCCGAATCCGACGTTTCTGCCCAAGGTGTTGTCCCGCGCTCATTGCAACCGGCCTTTGAGTTTGGCTCGGTATGAGCCCCCAGCTGGAGAAGGCAGGGACAGGCTCCGGTCATTGTGCCCAGTGAGGGCATTGCAGGCCTATATTGCGGCAACTGCAGACATAAGGCACCCAGACCAGCTGTTCGTATGCTACGGTGGTGCTAAGAAGGGCTGTCCACTATCCAGACAGCGTCTTTCGCATTGGGTTGTCGATGTGATTCGCCGTGCTTACGGTGTGGCAGGACTCCCCCCACCACCCGGCGTGAGGGCTCATTCCACCAGAAGCGTCTCCACTTCCTGGGCCGCCATGAAGGGCGTTCTATTGGGAGCTATATGCAAGGCTGCATCTTGGACTGGGCCGGGCACTTTCGCCAGATTCTACAGCGTCAATGTGGCCGCTCCACATCCTCTTGGTGTGGTTCTCCAGGAATCCCCAGGTCCTTCTCAGTGAGGTATGTGCTTGGGATTCTTCGTGACATAGCTGGTATTATGTCATTCAGTGCTTCAGCACCGCCCTCTGGCGGTCAGTAGGGATGAAATAGAACGAAAGTTACATATGTATCTACGGTTCTATGAATCCTGGATGACCGCCAGAGGCGCTCTGTCACTCCGAATCCTTGCGGTTTCGCGAGAAGATTCTGAGAACGGAGTGATGGATGGCGGGGGAATATATTACCTCTGGGTGCCATCCAGGGTCACAGGTGTGACTCATTTGGTATAATTACTCGAACTGCGCATGTGCGAAGGGAACATTCAGTGCTTCAGCACCGCCCTCTGGCGGTCAGTAGGGATGAAATAGAACCGTAGTTACATATGTAACTTTCGTTTTATTTACTTACTTAATTATTTGCTCAAAGTTTGGATTAACTTCCCACTATCTTTGTAAATGACTGAAGTTGGCATTCATCATTGACGTTTTGAAATAACCTAATAGTTTTGGGGGGTTTTCTGTATTATAAGCCTAATATTTCTAATATCAATACTAAAACATAAATAATAACGTAAAATAATAAGCAGATTTTATTAATGGTCAGAGATTTAAAAAAAAATATTTGGCTCATTTGCTAATATAACTTAAGGTATAACTATAATCTCATTTGAAGACACTTCTTGTCCTTAGACACTTTCATTAGTTAAAGTAGTTTACCACAACTTAAAATGACTTTAAGGAGGCGTGTGGGTAAGTCATGGTCCAAGTACGAGCCTGAGGTCAAACAAGTCAGTTTAATCCCCTTTATCTCACTTCAGCTAAAACTAAAACTCACAGTGAGCCAAGATCGCTGCTGATCAAGGACATTTTAGGTAATTGTTCACATTCATAAAGTGATATTTCTGCACATTTGTGGTACATTTTGGACCTCAATCATGACAATTACATCACATTTCTGATGAATGGATAGATATGGATGGATGGATTGGATCAATCTAAATCATCCACCTCTACTTCATTGTCCCAGTGTTTTTTTTTTTAACTTGCATGTAAAATACATCATACATGCACAATGTTCGTATATATTGTACATATCTGATGTAAAATACATCATATATGCTTATTGTACGTATAATCTTGCTGCAGTAATGTCCATCACAGAGCAGTGTAACCAGCTGTTTGATCACAGATGCTTCACTTTTTATTGCTTTGAGTTTATTTCATTGCTGTTTCACTTTCCCCACAGGATCAAACCGTCTGGACTAAAACAACAAATTAAAAAATGTATTTCCTTGTTATGCAGCTAAATGATGCTGTGGACATAATTTATATTTTATTTACAACTTCTCCAAGCTGTGCCTCTGAGCAATTCAAGTATGCTGAGACATTTATTCTTGTTTATGTCAGCAACTATTACTTTGTTACTACTTCTACTGGTTCAATTTAATCTAACACACATCATTTCAAAAGAACAGCTTATGACTCCATCTACTGGTGCACAGTGGAACTACAAGCGTCTCAGAACAGACACATTATAGAACATTTTAACATTTTGTGAGCTTTTAACCTTGTTACAACAGTGTTTCCTACTTTCCTACTATTTGAGTTTGAGTAACCCTGTACTGTCCTGCAACTGAGACTCGACCAATCAGACATATTACGGTATCACCTACCCCTTATCCCCGCCCACATACATTTAGCTGCGATTATTTGAAAAATGAAGACTCCAAGTGACACATGCCGGGTTCAAAAATGTTCATTCTTCAAAATGTAAACATGTAAATACAGATTTGATGCAGGAGGTCAATGGAATAATTTCTATGAACAAAATTAAAATGGTGACCTACTTAATTAAAGAAAGCATATCTTCTTTATCAATACACATTCAGCCAACGCTATGTCTCTGATTAAACAATACATATTAGCTCAAAGTTACAATACTTTGAACTCTTTTATTCTTGCATAAAGTTTAAAGCTTGACTGTAGTGAGGACGGCAAAGGTTGTGTACACTAAAGGGCCCCGTTAATGACGCACTCGGTTCTATAATCGAGGCGTGTGGCATTTCAAATGGTCCGTAATGAATTCCTGATTGTAAAGTTTGAATGGGATCTTGTTAAAAGTCTTTATAGTGACCTGTATATCTCCTCATTGGCCACAGTCAAAGGCTTAACACAGTAGATCATTTACATTTAAATCATTCAAACTGCATTATGTCCGATCCATTGACCCGCTTAATCAGACCGGTCTATTTCAGGTGTAAATTTTAAAAGATGTGGCAAAACCCCGGCTGAGAAAACAGTTTATTTTTTCAATAGAGCTTTATCTGCCAGCCTTGGGCCAGACTCTCTACTTCATTAGCGCTTTAAATGACTTTGGTTTTATGGGTCGTGAGCGCGAGGCGGAGCGAGCCAGAGCATTACTTCACATGACATCAGCACGAGCACAGGCGTAAAACTTCATCTCAGAAACCAAACATGACAGGCCAGACCAGGGGCTCCAGTTCCTTCTCATTCTGTTTTCAAAGTAGTTTCTATGGACAAAACAGGCTTAATCCAAATAACATCAAATCTCATCTATCAAAGGGTTATTTTAAGAACATGACCATACTTTAATTCAAGCTTGTATAAAATGTACATGATTAAAACCAGGTCTAAACCAGAACTTAAAACCAGGTACCAGGGCTAAATAACAACAAAAAACTGGACTAAACTGATGAAAAATTAGAACAAATTAGATCAAAATTAAGACTATAAGAGAGAATTTCAAGCTTTAACAATCCAGTATTACGGAAAAGATTTCGTTTTTAGTCAAAATAATGTAATTTTCAGCACGAAATACTTTACTTTGCTAGTTCTCATAAAGCTCAAGCTTATAAAACGGTTCAGGGAAGGTCACAATTTGTCCTGTTTATGTGACTTTTTAACTATCAATACGTTTTGAGTCTAGTTTTACACTTTCAACAAAGTCAAAACCAGGATTGAATTACTTTGAAACATCCAGAAGGAGACTAAAACATTATCCAAATCAATTTGCTTTTGAACTGCAAAGCAAAATCACCCTTTATGACCCCGTACCACATTTAGAGAACCTCCAATTTAACCAATTTCCCAGTTAATTTAGTTTAGCGACACCATGAGTTACTTTATAGCCCCGGGTCAAGCTCTCTTTATCGGGTTACGTAAGCTCAATGTTCCACTGACTAATCAAGACCACCGCGAGTAATAAGTGTCACCGTCTGAACAAGCTACAATACAACCGTTCAAATGCTTTGGCTCCTCAAGGTTACACAGGGAGGATAGAAGAAGAAGAGCGCGAGATAGGGGCAGTTAAGGGCAGGGCATCTGAAGCGTTTCGTCGTAAAGAAGAGAGAACAGAGCGTGTAAGAGGCAGCGAGGGGACACAAAGTTTTATTTCAGACACGGAGGGCCAGATAAGACGCAGAGAAGGGGGCAAAGTCATTGTGATTTTTACAGCTAAATCCTGAATGGTTTTAATGAAGTAATGCGATCCAGTCCATTGAAATATAGATTAAGGTAATTGTGTGTTGGTCCGAGTTCAGAATGCAGGTACAAAAGGGCATGGGGGACGCTGGAAGTAACTGGACGTGACTCAATGTCCGATGGCACGGACCAACGGATAAAGGTGAAGGTGTCGCTCGTCAAGTCAGACTCATTTCAGACACGGTAACATGATCATTTTTGAAATAGTTTTGTTGAAAATACTGCATGCAGCCATCTTCCAAACAAGCTGATTTAACATGTTAGATGCAAATGTTTATTTTTCATTGTTACTAAAATGTAATAATATTGCTGGGTTTCAGATGGCGTCACAATATTTTAAAGGCCAATGATATTTAATGCAGATGTAGGAAGCTAAAATGAATATACCGGTAATTAAAATGCAGATTTTTTTCAAGAAGTGAATGTGTAAAATCACTGATTAAAAAAAAACATCTGAATTTACCTTTTAGATATTTCATGGCAAAACACAATGTCATCAATAGGGAAATCTGGCTTTTGCCCCCAAATGTGATCAGAATCAGGGTTAAAGTGCAACATACAACAATGAAGAAGCAGAATATAGCAAAATATATCAAATAGAATTGATTTACAAGTCAAATAAAAATAGACTGCAATATATACACACTTTAGTATATTTAAAAATCTGGAAACCACCATTACCTTTGAATGATTTACATAAAAGGAGGAGTCATGTGAGTAAAACCCATTAAATACAATAAAAATGTGAGTATAAGATGCTGCACATAATAAAAGAGCATAACCTTTTGGATGAATCGCCGCTCCTGTTAATTAATCAGCCGCTGTCATTGCACATGCCCAGTTAGCTTTGCACAAGCGCTGAAGTTGCTATAGTAACCATACAAGGGACAAACCTCATTTAAGATATTTGTTCAGTCAAATTATAACTATTTTACTGCTAAATACTGCAAAATATAAGTCATTCATTCATTTTTGTTTCTAATATAAGAATAAAGTTGACATATCTACATTTAAATAGAGCACTACTTGCGGCTACAGCTACGTACATAATTAACACCTTTTAAAAGAGTTAAACGAGTTGAAAGAAAAGGTTGCCAAAGGGACAGTAACAGCCACTTTACGAGTGCTTTTTCTCCACATCTCCAGGAAGCCGCGTGACAGGAGCCTCGGGTGTCAGAGTGTTTCTTTGCTCCAGTTTGTTGTTCTTTAATGAGACTTGGTTTTGATGGTCTCGAGTTTCAGAGCGAGAAGAAGACACGACACCTGTGAGACTCACGCACTGTTCCTGCACTGCATTAAACATTCAAGGAGGCTCCACCACACAGTCTTACAGTATGTGATGTCTATATATTTATCTGTCTTTGGTTTTTGACGCCGCTGAATACTTCATCATAGTTTTTTCGGGTCAACGTTATTGTTTTTATTTCAGATACCAGAAAAATGAATGGTAGGATTGTACTCCAAAGTTCAAAAGCAAAGAGCAAAGAGGAGATAAAAGACATAAGATTACTGTTAACTAAAAGATTATTAATTTATTTTCCTCTTTTGATACCAAGTGTTGATGCCTGATAGATCCTAAGGCAGAGCTGAAGTTGCTACACGTGCAATTCTGTGAGATAATGTCAATCATCCTGGTGTTTCTGTCCATGTAACAGCTGTAAATAAGAGTGTTATAATTATTTTTATTAAGAGTGTAAGAGGTTTTTTTCAAGAGTTTTTTTTACAAGATTGCAACAAAAACATTATTTATGTAGTGTATGAACCAAAAAGTATAGTTCAGGTAACGTCACACTAAGACAGGTGTAAAAGAAATATGAAGTGAAGCTGATTTATCTGGTTTGAGAAAAGAGGAGGCACACTTTTCACAGCCACTGATTGTACATAATATTATAATAGCATTAGGGATGTCAATATTACTCGGTTAATCAATAATCGTGATTATTCAGGTCACAATATAATTGTGAGGACCAAAAATGTATAATCTTGGTCATGTTAGAGGCAAAATTAAGTTGTTTTAGTTCAGTCCAAAAAAAGACCTGAATGTAAAAAGTTTTTTTAAAGTCATATTTAACTTTGAAATCATGTTTAATTTTATTTTGTCTTTCAGAAAGTTGAAAAGTTGGTGACAAACTTGAGGAATAGTATCATGTTAGTACCGTGGATAATCATTAAATTGTGATGTTTTTTCTCACAATACTCACAATCTGTGTTAGATCTAAGTCTACTTTGAATAGTTGTTAATCTTGGTTTCTTATTGCATGTTTCCATTCTCCTGCTGTTCTTGGACTGTGCGTTGCAACACTGGAATTTCCCCACTGTGAGCCAAAAAATATTCTCTCGTCTTCTCTCGTCTTCTCTCAGCGTATCTTAAGTTAAAATATTCACATTTGTCGTCCTAACCTGCAGTCTACGAGTAAGTATCTCTGTATCCACTGTTTTGTAATCCAAAACGTCAGTGAAACTAAAATGTCCCCATTTCCAACCACAAACTCATCATGTACAAGTTAAACGTATGAAAACATCACATCCATCACCTCGGCGCGGCTCGGCCTTGGCTCCAGCCAGCGGTAACACAAGCCACGGTGATCTGAGACTCCACACGGACATGAAAAATTCACTACACACAAAGACTCAAGTGGCAACAGCATCAGAGGAACAGGTCCAACTCTCTGACAGCAACAGGACAAACTGCTGATATAAATGTAGATAGCAGAGGGAAAAATGCTCCTGCGATTGTTCGATTACAGCGGAACGACGTTTCATTTTACATTTAAACAACCGTATGCCGCTATATTAATCTGAAATGTTTAAACGATCTATTGTGGGACTACTCGAAACATGAATGAATCAGTCGAAATACAACTGTAAGGAACTGTATGAAAGCCAGAACAGAATCACATGGTAAAAAGCTTTCTATCGTTGATTTGACATACTCTCCCCTTTAAGTCCTTCACTGTGGTTGTTAAAAATGTAAAAAAACAAAAGTATATTATTACATTAGGCTACATTCATCTGGACAAAGCTTTAAAAATCAAGACACTTTTACCATTTTAAAGTCATTGTTGTTTGCCCTGCGAGAAACTGCAGTAGAAAAGAAGTTGATGTAGTAGTATTAGCATTGAAGAAGTAGTGGTAACAGTTATATAGTAGTAATAGTACTAGATAGGAATGGAAGCCGCCTCGATTTAATAGAATATCATCATTTCCGTCAACAGTAAAGTGCTAAATCACTCATCGTTGCTGAGTCACTCTCGTCAAGTTTCAGGTTTACAAGTGAACTGACACACGAACTCACCCCTGTCCTCAATGCACGCCCGTTATTGCCCCGTTATAACTTTAATGTCCCGTTATGTCCGCCTTCAGAGCTCCAGAGTTGTCTCGATGCCTGTTTCTGACCCTCCCTCTCTCTTTTGTTTACCATTTGACGCCAAATTTGTCCCAATATCAATATTTATTCAATTGCGTCGCTGGAGGCTTGGGCCAATCCCGTTCAAACCACGACTCCAGGTCATGTATCCTCCAAACAAAGGCCATAAGTGCAATAATCACATTTACCGGTGATCGTAAAAGAGCAGTGTAATGTACTTATAAAGTCGTGTACCGGTAGTTAGACTAGTTAACCGGAACTATCACACCGATGTATTTGGGTGGAATAATAACACGTAGTAAGTGCCAGCCGTGATAATTATCTTCTGAGCCAATTTAGAAATGAAACGTCGAGCAAAACAATTTATGGGCTATTCTCGCCTTGCCGACAAACTGAACTAACGGGATTTATGTTTATTTTAGTTTAGTCTTTATGTGAAGGGACGATGTACAGAGATGTCATAAATACAGAGATGTTCCACACCATCTGCAGTTTCCTGATGTCTTATTGGCTTTAAACACAACAGTAACAACAAAAACAACAACATTTGCCTCATCACAGGTTGTAATGTGGATAATAATTAAACCTTTTCTTTTTTTTCATGCCAGATGTCGTTTCCTATTCATCGTTAGCTGGACGGACAAACATAATACACCTTTTTAGCTATAGATGATTTCTCTTTTTAATCTAAACTTTAACCCAAACTTCACTGCATTGAAAACCTTTGTCTTGAATTACAGTTTGATCATGCAGTTGAAACGGACAAGGTTGCACTCACCATTGGTCGGCGGTTTTCTACGAGATGGAGCGCGACGACGCCGAGAAATGCCCCAAAGCTCAGCTAAACACAAATGTTGAGATGGTTAAGAGAAGACTGTGTGACCATGAGGCTCCCGGATCAACAAAAGGCTTCAAAACGTCTCAAAAGTGAAGTGAAGTGTTCTTTTGACTGATGTGTTTTACTTGAAATGAGACGCAGTTAAAGAAATAAATGTCGGAATCTCAGAATCTATTCACGGGTTTCAGGCAAATGATTCTTTCCCGATTTGAATAGTTGTGTGAGGATGTATATATATGTATATATATAGATATATATGTCAAATCCTTCATATCAATTATGTCTGAAACCCATGAATGTGTCCAAAAAGTGACATTTTCAGATAGATATGAACACACTGCACACGGTCCGGGAGTGTCGGTTTGATATTGTGATGCCCCGTACCGTGATGCCGGAGTAAAATCCCGCCACGCTCACGTTGGACGTCCGAGTGGCCGCGATGAACCCGATCGTGAGGACGATCAGGGACAGGAAGAGCAGCAAGACGGTGACCCACAGAGCCGTCCTGCCCCGCCGATAGTACTGCACTACAGGGACGCAGGAGTCGTGTTATTAGAGGGAAACGCAGCCACATGCAGGAGAACCTTAGACAGTCTTATTCTCATCAGAGCCCACTGCTATTACAGAGCAACTTTTTATGACTCATATTCCAAACACTTGCATATGAAAGTGCTAAATAACAATTATGTTTTTATTTGTCTGTGGATGCATTTAAGCAATTTAGAAGCTTGTGATTCTATGTATTGTGACAGTTAGTGGTGGGCAATGTATCGCGATTCTGATTATATTGTTGTTTCGAAGATATGCAACATTTGAATATAAAGTATGTCGCTTAAAGTAACAAATGCTATAAAAAGACAGAAATTAAGGTATAAGGTGATATTTCTTCACTCAACTAGTGCGTTTAAAGACATCATAAACATAATCAAAAAACATTGAAATACTCATTTTTGTCAATATCTCTCACCCCTGTATGACTTTTCACAAACGACATCACAATGTTTTGGTTATTGTTGCATCTCTAGGGCTTATACGTTGTGACGTTGGAAATATTTTGTGTAACTGCTTGTCGTCATGGAGACGTAATTGCTTTGCCTAGAATCTTCCACAGTATGGCATTAAACGTGTCTATCTCGGTTGAGGGAAGCGGATCAGGTTACAGGTCAGATCTGTGGAGAGTGGAGGGGTGCTGGCAGTAAGAAATAGCGGGTTTGAGCAGTTAAAACACACATAATTAGATGCCACACTGTCAAACATCCAAGTCAGAGCAATAAAAGTCTGCGCAAAATCATCTTCATGGAGATAAACAAACACACAGGGTTAATCAATCCTTTCAGAATAAATAGAAAGTTGCTTTGGCAGACAGTGGCAGCTACTTTCTATTTATGACACATTTATATGACACATTTCCAGTAGTTATGCCCAGACTAAAGGCATGATTTGTATTTGAGCTGTCTTACCCTCAGAGTCCACCACCTCGGCTACATTTGGCCGTGGAGCCTGTTGTGCTGGAGTTGTTTCTGGTTGAGGCATTTTCAAAGAGATCTGAATTTTTTTTAAAGATGCGTTTTTCTTCCCCTCTAGGATCACTCAGTCCTCATAGTCACCGAGCAGCGGATCTTCAACGTGTGCTGTGTTTATCTGATGGACATGGCTGAAAAAGACTAGTTAGAGTGGTCGACGTGTCCCGGGTGGAGTGAGATGTGATGCTCTGAAGTTTGGTGAAGCAGAGAGAGAGAGAGAGAGAGAGAGAGAGAGAGAGAGAGAGAGAGAGAGAGAGAGAGAGAGAGAGAGAGAGAGAGAGAGAGAGAGAGAGAGAGAGAGAGAGAGAGAGAGAGAGTGAGAGAGAGAGTGAGAGAGAGAGAGAGTGAGAGAGAGAAGAGAGAGAGAGAGAGAGAGAGAGAGAGAGAGAGAAGAGAGAGAGAGAGAGAGAGAGGAGAGAGAGAGAGAGAGAGAGAGAGAGAGAGAGAGAGAGAGAGAGAGAGAGAGAGAGAGAGAGAGAGAGAGATTGTGTAGGATTAGGCAGAACATTAGGTTTTTATTATGTATCTGCACATTGTATTTTACCAAAGTGTCTTAAAAAACAATTGATTCTGATGTTTACCTGAGCAGCCGCAGCAATGAGGGAGGCTCTTGCATTGTGGCGCCCTCTACTGGACACAACGTGAACACTCGAGATGACCGTCCTAAAACCACTTACACTGATCCAATATATATTCATGCTTTTGTTTGTCTAAGTGTTATTTTATTTATCTTTGCATTATTATTATTATTTTGTAGTGGTTTTAACATATTTTGCACATTTACTTCACATTGCAAAACATCATTTTGCAATAATGATGTACAATTTCCATTATTACTTACAAAACCCAAGGGAAATGTGTAGTCATTATTCAAGTTTATTTACAATGAATTACAATCGCAACATTTTATTTACACAGAGGCTCTCAATTTACAGCCTCAATTTACATCAAACAACAATAAATAAAAGATTTGGCTTCCAAGCTGTAAAACATTTATATAATAGGACTATTCCGGGTTTAATCTGGGACTAAACAGGGTCTAAAAGTGGACTTAATTGTTCTTGATAGTTCTAACCAAGAAATGACCCAAAAGAGGACAAAATATGCATAAACTGACTCTAAATTAGGAAATCATATAAACCAAAGAGCTGTCTGTATCACCAGATGGAGCTCATGTATTTAGAATGAATGTTAATTATTATTATTATTTTTTTATGAAGAGCATCATTTCTCAACCAAAATGCATTGAAACGTAATAATGAATATAATAATATAAATAAGGAATATTAGACTAATCAAAACAACTTTAATCACCAGACTTAAATTGTAAACTACGAGAACATAGCTGCAGTTCTATTGTAATGTAAAACACTGTACAAAAGTCCCTGTTATTCAATAGTCCATTTCACCAGCGTCTCATGACAGGGAACACGTGGAGGACTTGGGCTTCTCCAGGATGGACTCTCGCCGCAGATCGTTGGGTAACGCTCCGCCCGGACCCCAAACCGTGAGCTCCCCGTAGATGCCCGTCTCGATCATCTCCTCCTGCCACGGGATGGAGATGTTCCCAGAAGAAAATTCGTCAAAAAACCCGTTGTCTTTGTCGTCGAGCTGCACGCCCTTTACAGTGGAAAATGCACCGACGTCATCGAGGTCTTTGGCGTAAACTGTTTTAGAGTCTGGCACAAAAGGAGGTGGAAGGATCCCTGGGGGGGAAAGTGAGATTTACGGTTAATGTCAGAATTTTTGGCCAACTGTGCATGTTTCAGGTAGAGTTTTATGATTATATGAGCACCAGCACAGGAAATAAGGTCTAAGCAAGAGACTATTAAAACCAGGACTTAAATTAAATACGGATCAAACCAGAGTTTAACCTAGAGAGTAACCAGGACCAAGCACAAGTCTTGATCAAATAGAAGGCCCTCTGTGGAATGATTAAGTCAAGAATAAATCCCTGAAACTTAAGAAGACGTATCACCTGTAAATTCCATCTAAATTAGACCAAATTTTACAACGCACAGTCCTGTTCCTGGCATTCATTCAATTGCAGGTGTTTTTGATGCGTGAAAGAAACTTTTTTTTTTCTACTGTGAGCAGTGTCACCTCTCCACAGACGTGACCTGTAACTAGACCGGCTGGCATCACCTACCTGGCAGAACCTCCGTAATGAATATCACAAAATGCACCTTTAGTTAGGTAAGGATGGTTTGGTGTTGTTTATAATTGTACTTCCTGGTTGGACATGAGCAGCAGATTGGACATAGAAAAAGGGAATTCCACAGCTGTTACCTAGCAACCAGACTGTAAACAAGGGCCAACATGCATATAAATCCCATACAATAGTTATGATTGACAAATGATAACAATGACATGTTTATTTTATTAAATTGATGTTTAAACCGTCGGGAGAGAACTACTATGAACTACTTCCTGGAAATTTCCACTTGACTGATGCAAAACTATGATAAATATTTACCACGGGAACTATCCCACCAAACAAAGTGATGATCAGCAAACTATCATATGCTCTTAAAGTTCTTTATTTGTCATAATACTGTATATGCAAGTTGTATAACGCAAGTACATCAGAGGGATGGATGGTCTTGCCATTGTGCCAGTCTGGTACTGCCTGCATGTTTCTGGAGGTAGAGGAAATAGAAGCACCCTGGAGGAATTTAAGCAAACACGGGGAGAACATGCAACTCCACTAACAAAGGCCTCGTCCAGGAATTTATCCCAGGACCTTTTTGCTGAGAATCAAGAACACAGACCTATGGGACAAAGGGAGGCAGACTCACATACAAACTGATGAAACTATAGGTCAACTCATACCACCTTAATCTCTTTTGGCATCTGCTGTATTATCTATGTTTGTGTGAGCATATTCAAAACTCACCTGCATTGAGCTTCCTCCAGTTAATGAGGCGGAAAAACGGATGCGCTCTGAGCTCATCGCACGAGTCGTTTCTGAAGCCGAACCGTTTGTCGACCTCTTTCTGCAACAGGCCTTCGCAAATGGATCGAGCGTCGTCGCTGAACTTCTCTGGATACACCACAGGGTCGTTCAAAATACGCTTCTTCACCTCCTTGTTCTCCACCTGCAATTGACAAAAATGTGAGTGAAAATGACACACTTGGATTGAAGGGGCAGGACTGTGAATGTAGATAGATGCATCATACAAGACCCAGAGTTTCTCTGTACACCGTAAAATGGGACCCAAACTCATATTAAGTGTATTATATTTTACTGACTGTGACTGTGCACTCATGGTGGAGCTTGGGGCCCTACTTTGAGCCCCGCCCAATGGTTAAGTCTATGGAATCACTGGACAAAGTGGGTGAAGTCTTTTGCCAAGGGACACAATGAGCACTTCCGCCACTACTGCCCCACTGTTGCACCTGGTTTTCCCGGCGGTCTCCCATCTAACCAGACCCAACCCTGCTTAGCTTCAGACAAGGTGGTATGGCCGTATAAAATATATTGAAAAACAATGTCATCATATTGTTCAGGTATTCACCCATTATTGGTCTGTAAATACATTTTGAAGTCAGAAAATCTACTAAAAATCATCTGTTTTAAATGCAGTCTACAGAGGACTACTTATGTAGTTTCAAAAAGTATCCACAGGAGGGCAAAGTTGAGCTACTATGCAGAAAACTAGATAAGATAACAACTGGCATAATAGCATTAAAGGTACATTACAATTACCTATCAGACCTTTGAATGTAAAAAACAATACAAATCATTATCACTATATTTTTTATTTACTTATGAAGACTGATGTCAAACATGAACATGAAGAACTTAAATTGTTTTTCTATAATGCATGCCCATTTTGATTTTATATAGATTGTTTTATCATTGTTCATTGTTTTATGTTGCACTGAATCAACAAAGCAAGTTCCTATGTTTGTGTATTTTCTTCATTGGCATCAGTAGTGTTTTGTGATTTTTATTACACTTTTTTTATTTATTGGAGAAATGGTAAATGCATGCACATAATTGCACCGCTCTATTTGTTTTTTTTGTAAATAATGAATAAGATGTCTTAACATGACAATTACAAAGTCAAAAATGTAGCATGCTTTAAATTCCCACTAGGATTTAGGAGGGCGTGGCTATCCAATACCAAAAATGCAATAAACCAGGTTGTTTATTTGTATTTTTAATAAATTGTAATCCATTTTCTATAGGGTCAGGGTTTTGTCTGTTTCACTTTGCCCAAGAATTGTTTTTGGTTGGGACAAAAAGTATATTTTAGTTTATTTTGGTGCTATTTGTCCTTTTTTTATATTTATTTGCGCTGCTCTATTTGAAAGCTCACCTTCTCTCCTCGGGTCCTGAAGGGTCCTTTAGCTGCCATGAACTCGTACAGAGTCACTCCCAAAGTAAAGTAGTCCACAGAGTAATCGTACTCTTCTCCTTTGAGCAGCTCTGGCGCCATGAAACCTGACAACGGGCAAGATAATACGCCATCAAAAACATTTAAAAAACAGCATACTATATAAAGGCTGTTTCAAGGAAGCCATTAAGAAATGTTTAAAATCACACTACGTAACTTAATTAAACTTCCCTTAACCACAAAGGTCACTTTTATCAGAAAAATATCCATCCATCCATTATATGAAGATTGTTAATTGCTTTCAGGCTTTTCTAACCAGCATGCCACATTTGTTGTCATATTTTTTCTTAGATACACCAGTAAACGACACCAGTAAATGCCTAAATAAACACATGTTGAACGTTTTTCCCCCATTGTACCTGGCGTCCCAGCGTAGCCCTTAGTTTTGGTCTGGTCGTCGGTCAGCTCCACGGCCAAACCAAGGTCAGAGATACGAACGTGACCTGAAAACAAACAGCACACAGTCACAGATACCAGTGCTTTATCCAACACTACTGTGGCTTTCACTCGTTTGATAACACATGACACAGATGTCCTTGTGGAGAAACCGAGATAAACTGTGGGTTGTACAACGTCCGTTCACTTCACATTAATTGGGAAATGAGTGCATAAATTAGATAAATACACGTGCGATGGATATGACATTTTGTGACGGAAATGTTGTTATTTTCCTGTACTAAGATAAGAGTTGAGCTATAGAAAGTTGAATAAATAACTTGTATAACTCATTATAAATATAAACTAAAGTGCTTCATTATATTTGTATTTATTATTTTATTTTAAACGTTACTGCACAAAATTTAAAATTAATTTCTTTGGGTCGGGATAATGCTGCTTTATGGTAATTGTGTCAATGGCATAAATTTGTTTCTATACTACATTTATCATCTACACTTTCTTCTTCAAAATGTATCATTCTACATCTGATTCTGCTGGGAATGTTGTCCAAAATGTTGTCGAACCTGACAAATAAAAATACATCTCAAATAATACTGTATGTTGAGATAAAGAAACCTATGCTGTTTATGTTTCTTGTGGCGAGAGTTTTCGTGTCCCTCAGACCTTGGTTGTCGAGCAGCACGTTCTCTGGTTTGAGGTCTCTGTAGACGATCCTCTTCTGGTGCAGGTGCTCCATGCCCTGAATGATCTGAGCCGCGTAGTAACAAGCTCTGGACTCATCGAAGCCCGGGTTGTTCTCATCCACGTTATAGATGTGATACCTGAGCAAATACCACAGAGAAGATGAGACACAGAGCCGACAATTCAACTAAGACCACACCAAAAGTTATACAACGACACATTTCACTAAAGCATAGTGAACACAATTATACTTCAGATTTGACGAAACATTTTACCTATTTGTCACCAGTTTGACCTTTTTTATTTTTCAAAGTTTATAATTGTACTTCCTGGTTGGACATGATGGGCAGTTAATATGACATAGATATAGAGGAAATTCCACAAACGTTATCTAGCAACCATATTATACACAAGGGCCAAAATGTAAATAAAATACACATTAGTTATGATTTTACAAAGAATAATTCCAAATAACACCTTCATTTTGTTAAATAATCATTTAAACTGTCAGAAAATTGTGTCAATTGTTTGCAGTGGCACGTCGCACATTGATGACATCACAGAGGGATTCTGTTTTATAACTGAGTTCTACTTCTTGTCATTTTGAACTCTTATTTTTCAAACTTTCTTCACAAATTGCAACTTAACTGAAGTAAAATTATGATAAATAATTACCACAAGTAGTATCCTACCAAACTAGCTAATCATTAGAAAAACAAGAGAACCTGTTGTATAGACTTATACAAACAATGTATATAATAGTAAGTTACCCAGGCCAACAGAAGGGGGACAAAAGGGTCTGTTGCTCTGGGGCTTTTCCTATATATTTCCTATAAGTTTACATAGTACTACATTGGCCTATTATTTATTTACATACACAATTTACAGTTAGAGTTGCATTTTGTCTGACTTTAATTTTTTTCAGCCAAATACCTGATAGATTATTTATTTCTGTGAACATTTTTCTCCTAATGGCAAAACAGCTTGCTGAGCACCGGTCACTCTCACCTCAGGTCTCCTCCGTTCATGATGGTCATGACCAGACACAGCTCTGTTTTGGACTGAAAGGCGTAGGCCAAAGACACGATGAACCTGCTGTGAACCCGGGCCAAGACCCTCTTCTCCACCATCGCCCCCTACAGGACAGCACAGGTAGTATGTTTCACTCTTGCTATTCCAGCTGTTTTGGGCCTAGTACAACCGCCAGACACTATAGTTTTTACAGTGTGGATGCCAATGTTTAGGTGGGTCTTTTTGGTTTTGTTATTTTTATTAATTCTTTATTCAGGAAAGTCCCATCGAGATATCTTCTCCAGCAGGTTATTTGTAATAGAGAACTAGACCTGAAACTGTTCATTACAAACATACACACACATGCATGCTTAAGAACATGATTAAAAACAATGGTACTGCTCCACGAGGAAGTGTTTCTATACCAGAACTTAATACATCTTAAATGTTGTTAATGGATCTCCAAACAACTGTAGAATAAAAGATCTTTGCTAAATAATCACACATAAATACACATAGATCATGAGAAACATTTAAACTGTGTTTTCATATTTTATTTAAAATAACAATGCTTTAGTAAATATTCTGTTCCACTTGTTATGGATGTCGTTTTAATTATGTGCTTTGAAGGCAATGCAGACTGTCAGGTGTATACTGGTTACACTTGTAGTTAGTTCATTGTTTCACACCTACAGTGTTTGAATTAATAATGTTCATGCATACATTTTGATGGGGAAACAAATGCATGCTTTGTGAACTAAAATGTTTGGATTTTTAAGATGAAAATACGTAAACTCTTTATTTAATTACACTTTTATTAGCCCATATAAAGCATGAACAAAGACCGACTGGACTTCAGAACTGTATTTCAGCCTCAAAACTTCTGTCATGGACACAATGAATGGATACCTGTGAAACTACTTTTGCAGGGAAAAAGGCAATCACAAAGAAATGGATGACACAACCTGCACCAACATTATAACATCGAACAAATTTAAAATTACATTCAGACTTGATTTTAAATTATTATTATTTGAACAGACTTTGGACTAAGCTGACTCCTGTCTTCATCTGAGAAACCAATGTACTGCGTCGAGATGCATTTCTCGTTAAGTGCTCGAGTATAATCCCTACCTCATAGCCTTTCCTCTTCTTGAGTCTCTTCTTGTTGAGTTTCTTGCTGGCGTACAGTTTTCCCGTTCCCTTCATTTGACATGCCGACACCTCTCCGAAGCCCCCTTTCCCCAGAACTCTGAAGTCCAGGAACCAGTCCTCATCCATGGGCTGCATCTCCAGCCACTTCCACTGCAGGAACCTCTTCAAAAACATGCTCTCCAAGAAGAATGTGTACGGCACCTCCTTTAGAAAGTCCATCACACTGTCCATCGTCTCATTGAACAGCTCATCCCCCGCCTCCTGGTGCTTCTCTTTGACTTTCGTGATGCCATTTTCAGGCAAAAAAGGGCAGAAATACTTTGTTCCCGGTTCCATGTAACGGGACAAGATCTTGCTCGCTTTCTGCACACGCTCATCGTCTTCTGCCAAGTTGTACTCCTCTATGTCTTTCCACAGACGGCACGGGCCCTTGTACTCCGGTGCTGAGTCTAGAAACTCCTGGAAAAGCTTCTTGCCGATGGGTTGATCCACGCACATTGTTTGAAAACCAAGGTCCAGCGTCTCCCTTAGACCCTCGCAGACCGTGATGTGGGGCAGCTTGAGGCGGGAGTGGAACCTCTTGTCACGATTTGCAGCAGGGTTGGCGGTGCCATCGAAACTCCCACGGGCAGAAATGTAAGCAGAGTTGGCGACCACTGTAGTCAGGCCTCCAATATCCATGCTGACAGTGGTAAGCTCAATTCAGAGGTGGGAAATCAATATAAACTTAAAAAAGGGATATTTGTGTAGAAGTTTTGTCAAGGAGTGTCAATGGACGTGAACACTCACCAGACGGACCGTAGAGCCGTCTGTGGTGCAAAGATGCATTTATGCCTCTCTCATCACCTTTACCCACAAGGACTTATCCCTTCTGTCCCTCTGTAAAGCTGATCCGCTGCGGCTCACCCATGTGATGATGTGATTGGGTTAATGAAGTCTTACACCAATGCCATGGCAGAGAAACAATGGAGAGGACTCACTCATTTTCATTTTAGTAGAGATTTACCCTCATAATTGCTGTAAATGTAAAACAGCCACCAACATACAGCCATATACTAGTGGAGAAATACACTACGAATTGTAGTCACAGTATTTCTACAAACAGAGGTTGTAGAATGGTTTCTAAAAATAATTATCTGCTGTTTTTTGGGAAAAAATACCCAAACTGTAAATTATATTCGAGTTTTTCTTTTATTTAGATGTATTGTATCTATTATTGCCTGTTTTGCCGTAGCAGTTGACACAAAACACTATATCTTCAAAATGTAGCATAAAATAGGTGGCTGAAAACCTTTGACCACATTGTATCTCTGTAATACTTTCAAAAATGTGCTTTTTAGAGAGTTTCAGTGAAGATGACTTAAATCGTCCTTTATATCTGTAGAAAACTGTTGGAAAAATTGAATAAATCCTATTAGATCCTGACTAAAATTGTCTTGACTTGTCTTGGGACTTGAATTATTGTTACTCGACTCATACTTGACTCAAACCGTTTATCTTCTCTACGTCATCTTGCACATTGAAAGCTCAAATTTGCACATGTATTGACGCAACAAAGGCCGTAAAGTCAAAAGTCAGTCAGTCACTTCTGTCAAAAGGTTTCCTCAAGGTGCCTGTACTGTAGGACATCGGTGCTGATGGACGAAGTTTACTTTACAGCTACAGACCAACACAATCTGGCTCTATAAAGGCTGTATCTGATAACACTTCTCACTCTCCGGGGGACTTCTGGGGAGAACGCACGGCCGTGACTGCGAGAATGATATGACCGATTATTTATTGAGAGAATTTGGGAAATTTGGGGCGGAAATAAGAGCTTGAATTCTACCTCGTGGCACTGGCTGAGGACAGAACTTCACCATGGCAGCGATGAAGGAGAAGCGAACCTGTGGGCAGCGCTGCGAGGACTTTGGCCGCTTCGTCTGGAACTCTGACGAAGGGAAGCTCATGGGAAGGACCCCTGTGAAATGGGGTATTAAACCTATAAAAAAATTGTTTTCACATTGTAACTTTAATATAGAGGTTGGATATATATTGATATATATATATATATATATATATATATATATATATACATATATATATATATACATATATATATATATATATATATATATATATATATACACACATATATACATATATATATATATATGTATATATACATACATTATATATATACATTATATATATATACATTATATATATATATATATATATATATATATATATATATATATATATATATATATATATATATATATATATATATATATATATATATATATATATATAAACATTATATCACAGTTGTTGTTTGGATAAACCCAATATTCTAATGTTGCAAGATATACATTTTTGTCAATATCGCCCACCCAACAACAAGGGTTCTATTCTCTTATTTTGGGTTGACTGTAATGATTGAGTGGATGCAGCATGTTTCTAATAGCCATTGCATCTTTATCTTTCAGTGTACATCAGTTTGTACTATGTGGCTTTCTACGCCGTGATGACCAGCTTGTTCTCCCTCGCCATCTGGGTGCTCATGTTCACCTTATCCCCGTACGAGCCCGACTATCAGGATCGACTACAATCTCCGGGTAACTTCACACTGAATAACATTAAAGGGCAAATGACAGTTTCGACCACACATTCCATCACAACTTAATGAACATACATTACATTATATTCCAAATGAAAAAGAAAGGCCTATTTTTCTCTAGTTTGACAATTTTGGTGATTGTACTTCCTGGTTGGACATGAGCAACAGTTACCTAGCAACTATCCTGTAAACAAAAGGCAAAATCTATATACAATACACAATAATTATGACTTAACAAATGATAATACCTGATAACTTCTGTATTTTGGTAAATGTATGTTTAAACTGTTAGAAAAATGTGTGTAAATTAATTTGGTTACGGCGGGACGGTGCTGGTTGCCATAGTAATGAGTTCACTTCTGTTGCTAAACTGGCCCAAATTGTTGTATTTTTTGGCTTAATTATGTTTTATTTTATAGCACAAGATGAGATAGGGGAGATACATTTGTTTTTTAAAGTAATTGCCACTTACACGTCAACTAATTTCATAATCTAAACCCTAACCCTTTTCTTAACCGTACCCTTTACCCTTGAGCCAGACCGTAAACCGTAATTTTAATTTTATGTCCAAATTTCTCTTCACAAACTGTCACTTTACTGATGTAAAACTATGATCGATATTTATCACAGGGACTAATCGCACCAAACTAAGTAATAATTATGAAACATGAGAACCATGTGCACATGTAACTTTTCACAACCCTTTGACCTTGTTGTTAGGAGTGATGGTGTGGCCCAACACTTATGGAGAAGAGATAGTCGAAATCTCATACAACTCGTCAGACAAGGAAAGCTGGTCGAAGATGTCCAACATCCTCAAAGAATTCCTTGAGCGTTAGTTGAATTGACTATTTCTACTCGCTCCTCTGAAATATCTGCTTTACACTGAAACAATATACTCATACTTGTTTTGCAGCGTACAGTGAAAGTAAGCAGAAAGCCTTGAATGACTACACTTGCATCAACGGACAGTACTTTAATCAGTCACACTTCACAGCTCCTAATCACACAAAATGGTCCTGTCCCTTCACTCAAAACATGCTCGGAGCCTGCTCTGGGATTGAAGACCCCACGTTTGGGTACAACTGCTCTATGCCCTGTGTTATCATCAAAATGAACCGGGTGAGTACAGAATGGGCTATATAATATATTCTATAATAGAGTGTTTTTGTATTGTTTCTTTTGAAGATAGCGACGTCAAGATGGTTTATCAATAATCATGAATAATTTGGTCAGAGTATAACCAGAAGGGTTTTTAAAAAGAAAATCTCCAATTTTAGAAGAAAAAATAAGTATTTTCCATTTGAAACTATATTTGTTGTATAGTATTCTTTTATCTTGCCATTTATGTGACATGGATTTGTTTTGTTGGATCTGTTTATAACTTGTTTTTTCATACAACTTAAAACACACGAGAAAAATTGCAACGTATTAGACAACAAGAATGAAAAAAGACAATTGTTTAGTCATAGTGTCAATAATTGTGAAAACCTTTTAAATTGTGATTTTTGTTAAATAGTTTGATAATAGTAACACTAAAATGTGAAAATATGAGAATCAAAATTTGAGGCTCCAGTACCTGCTTGGACCTAGTTTTACTCTTGGTTTAGTCCTGGTTTAAGGACTAAACTTATGGGACCAAACCCGGAACTAAATCAAGACTAGACAAAAAGTAAATCAGGAACAAAATCTGACCTTTTAGCTCTCTGTTCACTCATGTGTGTTTTATGTTCTTGTCCTGTGGGACCTGTTTTTTCTTTTACTTACAGGCAAAAAATACACAACAAAATAACTTTATATTGATTTTACAGATCATCAAATATTACCCTTCAGATATAAAAGGGGTTGCACCATATGTAAACTGCACTGTATTGGTAAGACTTGTCCAAATTAATACTTTATTTATAATCATTATGGAAATGCACAAATAATTAACCAACAGTTTGTTTTGGTTTTCCTTAGGACGGAAGTGAAAACGTGGAAGAAATAGAGTATTTTCCTCTGAATGGAACAATGGATCTTTCCTACTTTCCTTACTATGGCAATCTGGCCCAGGTAAGAACAACCTCTAATATATTATGAATATGACTATTATTAGAGTTAAATTAATGTTGCTGTTTTTTTCCTGCAGCCCAACTATGTGAACCCGCTGGTGGCCGTTCGGTTCAACCTGGTCAACAAGAAACAAGCCCAGATCCAGTGCAGAGTGGTCGCAGACAAAATCTGCTACGAAAACATCCATGACCCCTACGAAGGAAAAGTCGTCTTCTCTCTGACGGCAGAATCTTAAGACAAAACAGCCCATAGCTATACAACTGTATGACGATAAACATTGTGTAACTGAAATTAAACAATGTATTTTAAATGGAATATGATGCATTCAAATTATGTAAATACACATAGATTAAAATACATTCCCACTATATTAGGTCTCCAAACTGTCTGTTTCATACAATGTGGACAGTTTACTTCAAGAGGCTCAATGTAAGAAACTGCATTATACATTTTACAATACTGAATAATTGTATTAAAGTAAAAAAAAAAAAAAGGTGGCAAAAAGATGGGAGTTGATCAATTTCTTCCTTGTTTTCTGCATACGATTCCAACCATGGATCTATTATATTATCACAACATGGAACCTTTCAAAAACACCATTGACAAAAATAAGATTTAAAAAAATAATATTTATGAATAAGTATTTATAAGTATGCGTAAATAATTGTATCTGTAGGAGTGTGCCTCAGTGTTACCCAGTGTAATAGGATGAGCAGGTTTCTCATGAAAGCGCTGACAGGACGGTTTGTGATTGATCAGCTTAAACTGTTCAGATGTGCTCCCATGTGAACGCACTCGGACACAAGGCTTCCTCCACGAAACACAGAGCGTTCTGAGCAGCCCATTACCGCAGTCTTAAAAAGAGACTCAGGAACACATTATCAGGCAAAGTGTCTTGACCGCGGACTGAACTGAGGGATTGCAGTAATGTGAATAGAGTACCATAGTGCGTGTGTCAGAAGAAGAAAAACTGCAAAGGGTTAGAATTTCCATTTGAATTGTCAGACTGGATCCAAAAAAACAAAAACTGTATTACATTTTGGGGTCCCAGAGGTCACTATCAAAAGTTGTTCCAAGGAGAAACAGAAATGGTTGGGGAAGTCAGGCAGGTTGAATAGTGTCAGAAATGGCGAGTGCAACAGTCCAATTGGTTTCTAATAGGACTGTATTATAGGCAGGTGGACATCACAAATAACACCTGACAGCTTTCTGCAAATAAAGGTTCAATCTGATGACGTGAGATGTGAACAACAAGCCATGTGTTAAACAGTTTTAATGCACAATGTTGTGCTGTGAGTGTGTTGTTCCCCCCACGAGGTGCGTTAAAACTGCAGAACACACGACTGTTTAGAACCATGTTTAGTGTCTGTGAATGTCAGATATCAGTTATTTCTGTGTTTTGAATTAAGCTAGTCCTCCAACAGCATTTGAGCATTTGGTAACGGTTTGCTGTTGCCTGAACTACTAACGCACGGCCGTTAGCTTTGTGATACTCATTGTGGTATAACTGCCATGAAACAAGCACAGTGTGGGAATTAAACAAACAATTCATGGTTTTAATAAAAAATGATTTAGATTTAATAGACATTTTGAAGAAAGTGTTGCCCGTGCTCAAAATACATTCTTACAATCATTCACAATACAGTGTGTAAACAATAGGAGACAGCAGAGATAGCACTTGAGGTAAAAGAATAATGGATAACATGAGACAAACAAGTAGTTCAAGACCTGCAACACTGAGAAACACTTTAAGACTTACAGTGCAATATGTCTCACTTGTACTGGTAAAAGTGTAACATCTGTAATATTTTAGATTACACAGACAAATGTAAATGTCTTACATTTGAATGCACACACATAAAAAAAAAATCTGCAATTCTATTCATAAACCAGATCAGAAACACGGCTAGTCCCGAATGACCTTGCGCACTATAGTCAATTTATACATAATCATATTATATAATCAATATTTTGGCTTATTTTCCCTTAAATTTGTATTTTTATACAAACTAAGCGAAGCATAATAAATATCAACAAGACATTAGAGCTTCGGCAAATGCAGTACATACAGATGTGCAAATTGCTAATAAAAGAGAAACAGTCAGTACCTTAGGATTTGGTCCATGAAATAAATACAATCCATAACAGTAATCATTGAACAATCATCTTAAAGGGCCCGTATCTGACTTTAATTTGTTCTACCAGACCAGTCAAACTCGGATACTTGACAGCTCTAGAAAGAGGTGGTCAGACCTCAATAACCGTTAAAGAACTCATTTGTAGGAGTGCAAGTTTACTATTTCCATCAGATTGAAGATTACATTTAGATTTCTAAAACCATGTCCAGGTGACTAGCTTTGAAACCCTTCCTACCCTGGACCACTCGTGCCTGAGCCCCTCTGAGTGGGGTGTCACCTGGTGTGACCTGTGCCACTGCCTGTGACTGTCCCAGGGCGTTGTTTCTGTCGAGGTTCCACATCTGAGTGAGAAAAGGGACTAAGTGGGCAGTTCATTCTGAAACATGTTCTTAATACAAACTTTGATAAAATTTGGAAAACTTTTGCGCTCGGCCCGCGTGACCCAGATGTGCATGGTGACTTTCCAGAGGACGGGAGCCAGCAGCTGACTGAGCGTAGTGACGCTCAGCACAAGAAGATAGATCTGAACACAAAAACACAGCATTTGGTTTGTTTCTTGAAGCTAATTCAAGCTTACATTATATAGTCTTCATTTATCCTGTGATTGTGACAACTTTTTGTTTGATGCTAGTGCCTACACATACGGTAATTATTATGATATTTATTATTTAGGTACTTATTGTACTCCAACTTTTCCTTAACCACTGAAAATGGTAAATGAATCCTGTAGATCGTGGTTCATTGTACGACACTTTGGCTTGCGAGATGTTACAATATTTATGCATTAGTCATTACAGTGCACTTTCTAGACCCTAAACTTAAGTGGTTTCAGGGTTCGACAGGAAAAGGCCAAACCGTAGACACACTTCTGGCACTGACCTCTCTGGAGATGATTCCTGCTCGTCGGGCGCGGCTGCCCAGAACGAAGGAAAACTCGCTGACCTGCGCCAAACCGGCTGAAACTACCCAGCGGATGTGCCGGGAGCCCTTAGGCAAGATGACCGACAATACAGCAACGGCCATGACAAACTGAACAAGAAGACATTTTTCAAAAAGTATGAAAGTATGAAAGCAAGAGCAGGCGTGTCAAACAAATTTTATGTCACGAGCCGAACATAACGTCATAACTATACCAAATAAATAGCTTTATATAGCCAAATAATAGTTATATGTGGACACTGTTGCAAAAAATATGCAGCAGGTGAGAGTCCATATTCATACATCAGCAGCAGGAACAGGAAAATGAACTTATATTATTTCTGATATGAAATGTTGGTATAACAGACCTGTTGCTGTTGCTGCTCAAAATCAATGTGAGCTCACTATGTTTATAGTTTAAGCTCACTTTAGTGACAAATAAATCATGTAGTGAAGCGTCACTCTGTCATGTTCAGACTTCATTACACTCTGAGCTGTGTTTTAGTTGTGGCTCCTGATCTGTCCAGGTTTTGCCTTAGTTTATATGTTTTCCTCACAGAGCATCGTCACAGAAGTTGGTTTTCTTCTTGTTAGCTCCACATTAGCGCCACTTTTAGCACAGCTCAAACATCCACAAAACTTTCTTCTTTCACGTCTCTTTCCTCGCTCAGACCTCTGCTCAAGCATGTAAAGTGTGCGAAACACATTGGCACTTGCTCCAGCGGCACACAGAGCAGCGCTGAGCAGCGCAGGGGGAGGGGTGGTGGTTGCAAAGGATTGTGGGACTTGTAGTTCTAGCAAGAGAAACGCTATATATCTGTTGGAAATGAATCAATATAAATTAGAAATGTTCGGCGGGCCGGATTAAAACGTCTGGGGGACCGGAGGCTGTATGTTTGACACCCCTGCTTTAGAGAGTAAAAAGATACAGTTTAAAAGTACCTTCATTATCACCAGGGACAGTGTAAGCACTACAAGTATGGTCAGCTCATACAGCACAAACGTTGGAAAAACATGAAGACCTGAAACATATTCAGAGAGTACTGTATTAAAGACACAAATTAAGTGCTGCATAATCATACTGTGGTACAAAAATCTCTATTTTAGGAGTTGAAAGGACAAAAAGGAATGAAAACAAATGTAAGTGCTGTTAAAGGTTGAATGGACGATTTTTTTTGGCACAAATCTGAGTCTTATTTCCTCGTGGCGTGGACTGCCGATTAGTCCTGCCACGTATCAATCATAAAACGCACCTACCGCTCACCTGCAGCCGCGTCCGGCTCGTCCCATAAGAGCAGCACGTTTCTGCGTGTCTAAGCGCATTGATCTATCATAATATAGTTCCCTCAGTGTACGGGACAAAATGAAGACAGACAAAGACAGTTCGAGCTGACTCAGAAGTGGACGGAAATCTACGGGAGACGAGAGATGCGATGCGATCCGTCGCGCTAATAAACAAACGCACGTGTGTTGTATCAGTCCGCACGGGGG
This sequence comes from Eucyclogobius newberryi, assembly GCF_026437365.1. Taxonomy (NCBI): domain Eukaryota; kingdom Metazoa; phylum Chordata; class Actinopteri; order Gobiiformes; family Gobiidae; genus Eucyclogobius; species Eucyclogobius newberryi. Next base: position 15,923,986 of record NW_027316167.1, on the reverse strand, counting down.
AGTGCGCATGAGCTAACTTTTTTTTTTTACAGATTTTTAAATAAATATTGCAGTTTACACGGCAAACATACAGTAAGTTCCCCTATACAGTAAATCTATGGATTAAAATAAATTACTTTTATGTAGATTTCAAGGTGAATGCTAATATAAAACAAGAAAATTAGAGAATTTTTTTTTATTAATAATTGCCTTATAGTGTCTCTCCTTAAGTTAAAGATTGTTCTTGGTTCAGTAAATAAACAAAATATTATGTATCAACTAACCGATGGATGCAAAGAAGATGATTGCGAGGAAGTCTCTGATTGGTTCGATGCAGCCCATGACCTCAGATGTGACCATGTGACCCTGAGTCGACAGCAGCGCTCCGGCCAGGAAACAGCCCAGCTCCATGGAAACGCCCAGAAACTCAGTCACCTGCAGACGACAAGAGCCCACATTTCGTTCAAGTTCAAAGCATACATGCATTTAGTGACCTCATGCAAGAGCAGAAACATGCATTTATTTGAACTTTTATTGTATGTAGTACGTGTAGGTCTGTAACTAACCATTATTTCAGTTGTCGTACTAGTCCGCAAATAATTTTTTAATCAGTCAAATCAGACTAGTCAAACGATAGTCGACAATATTATTATATTAATTTAAGAATGCCACAGTCTTTGTTATAAAAAGGTGTTTTCATATGTGTTTCAGAGTCTGTATAATTCAGATTACCAAAATACGACTACGATTAATTTGTAGGATGGATTAGTCACGATTAGCCAATTAATCATGTGTTTTATATGAAATAGTGGAGGAGAAACATAATATAACGAATCAATTAGAACCTTATTTGAAAAAAATGTTGTATGTTTGGTGTATAAATGCATTATTAAAACCACTTAATACAATATTACAATAATCATTACAAGTCATTACAAGTTAAACGAATGCTAACTTATGAATAAAAAAACGATTTGAACGATATATACATAAAACACATACATACCGTCAACATAAAAAAGACAAAGGCGGCCATTCCCAGCACCAGAATCTCCTTGTTTCCTTTGCCCTCGTGGTGCAGTTTCTTGTAAAAAGGTCCGACGATGGAGAACTTCAAAAGGACACACAACAGTAACACGGCCGCCAGAGACACCACGACCTGAGCCAAGAGGTACATCACCCGCACTCCACCAAGCAGCAAACTGTGAAGGAGGAAGAGTTTGTTTTGACTGTGTAGTACCGTTAAGTTGTGCAATACCACACAATTTGTATTATAGACTTGCTTGACTAAATGTCATTGAATACTTGACCAACACATAAAAACACAAATTGCCTCAAACAAAGTACAAAATTTAACGCTGGTAAAACTAGACATACGATTTAAAACATAAAACTTGAGTGTGACAAACGAGCCGACCTGTCCAAGTCTCCGCTCTGGGCCTGGATGAATGTGGGCATGACGGCAATAAAGAGGCCGAGCTGGACGTCCTGCATCACCAACATCCCCAGAAGAACACTGCTGTAGTCGGAGTCGCCTTCAACAAGCAACACATTGTCTACATAAATAAACTTGAATTGAACCATATAATTACTGAATTCGAGAGTACGCTTCTTTAGCAGTACTTGTCACTTAACTTCCAAAAGACAACAAGTAATAGTAATAAACATAAATAACATAATCCTCTACTATGATAAACTACTAACTACTCTGACTGTAGTGTATTTTATGTATAGAGAGCAAACATACCGTCTTTGTCTCCTCTGGCGCCTCCTAAGAAGCGGGACACTAGAGGGGTGCTGGAGAGGGACAAACATGTGGAAATGAAGACTGTCTGAGTGGTCCGAATCTTGAAGACTTGTCCCCACAACAAACCTGACCCCACCATCAGCAGACTCAGGTAACAAGAGCCCTGCACGGAGGTCTTCCACACCTAAACACAGAGAAAACATGGCAAGACACCGTAGAGTCGTCTGGTCATTTAAAATATAATTACTTTCTACAGTGAATATGTTAAAGGTACACTATGTACCTTTTCTGGGGGGAGGGGGGTCTGCTACCATGGAGATGTTATTGTTTTAGCTGGAATGTTCCACAGTATGGCATTGAACTTGTCTATCTTGCATGTATTCAATTACATGTGTATTTATTGTATGGCTGTATTGCCAAGAACCCCACAATACAATACGTATCCCAAATCCCGACGCAAGCATATCTCTAAAAAAAGGGTCTTAAATTTATACTAAATTGATGTTGAAATGAAAAATACAAACTCTGCAATTTATAAAACATTTGCATGATCTATTGATCCGTCCATCGTGATATATTGCTGCATCAATATTTTGAGTACAGCCCTAGTTTACCGCTAAAAATTCCTCAAAAATACCTTGAAAAACAGAGGCATTCTTACATGGAGATACTGTGGAACATTCCAGACAAAAAGCAATAATATCTCCATGAAGACAAGCAGATGGCAGATTCTCCACCAAAAAGGTCACATAGTGCAAATTAATATGGCATGTAATGTTTGGGAGTGTATTTGGTGCTTGACAAATAGTGAGGCCTTTTTATTTATCATGGAGGGTTGGAAACGGGATAAAAATATCATCCAATCAATGTGATCCAATTCAAGTAAAATAGATAAAAATAATAATATTAAATAAACAAATAGATGAATAGATAGTTAGGTAAAATAATAACAGAGGACCAAACAATTCTCATGCCGGGTTAAATGCCAGTGAGCAAAAGTGCATTAAAACTTAAAAGCATTAACTGATGGTGCATCATTATGTGGGGAGGAAGATCGTTACAATGTTTGGGGCCGACTACAGAGAAGGCCAATTATTAGCATTGTGTGTTGGTGTCGAAGTTTAGTCTATACAGACTGCGAGAGGCGAAGATCGTTCTCAAAGTCTTTATTTGATGAAAACAGGGAAAAACAGGCAAAACAGCAGCATGTTGTTCGTCTTGCAGCTGAGATTCGACCCGTCACAAGAATTAGCTGTGTTTTATATAGCTGTTGCTTGGGTCTGATAAAATGGCCTGACGTTGATATGACGTCCGCTTTAAGATTGTTTAGACTAGTCCACAGATAATCAGAAAATACACAGAAAGTTCATCATGACCCATATGATTGTCGTGACTCATGATAAATAGGACACAGACATGACAATAATTTGATTAATATCCACATTGGTCCATGATATGTGATAAAAACTTACCTTACGAAGTCGCTCTGGAGAGAACTCTAGTCCCACCACAAAAAGAGTGAAAAATACACCAAGCTCTCCCAAAGTCTCCACCTGGACCATGGACTAAAGCACAAATACATATTATAATCTTGTACTGTGTGTAATTACATTGTTATGTTATTTACAGAATAATAAGAGGATATACCTTGATACTGTTGAGGCATGAAGGCCCCAGCAGGACCCCACACATAATATATCCAAACATCGGAGGGAGACCGACCAAAGCGCAGACCCACCCACAGGGCAAAGACAACATCACCACAGACACCAGGTCCTAATATTTGTAACAGAGGTGCAAATTAATAAATGAAATGGTATTTTTAAAATACGTGTACTAAAGCTGACCTTAATGAAGTGATGATCAGCCCGGGGCATGGTGGAGTCCCGAGGTTTGGTGAGGACGTACTGGTTGTTCTGAGAGTCGATGAGCATGCTCAGTCCCAGATCATCTTCCACCTCTCTTTTTTTCGATTTGTTTTTTCTCTTTCCTCCATTATCCTCGTCCTCTTCCACTCTTAGCACAGCCTCAATGTTCACTCCTACTACCTAAACAGAATCATCCAGGAGAAAGATGGGAAATTTGTTCATTGTGACGATAAAGTTTAACTACCTTACATAAACTTTTACCGACAGACCTCTTTGTTGTTATCAAATGCACGTTCTTCAATGTCTTCCTCCAGTCGGTCAGCTGCCTTTTTCACATCTTCCAGGATCTCGTCTAAAAATGACAGAGTTTTGTTTTGGGACAAGGCACTCTTCAGAGCTTCCTGTTGGTGTTTCTCAGCAGCCACTAGCTCCACATACTCCTGTTCCTCCTGCAACAAACCAAAAGTCATAATGAACATAACCCTAAGTTGTAAGTGAAAGGCAAGGTAAGCCTGTGGATATCTCACCTTCATAGCCGCCTCTCTGAGAGCTTTCAGCCTCTGTCTGCTGCTTTCCTTCATATTCACTATGTCTTTATAGTCGCCTTGCAGCGCCCTCTCCAGGCTGTGCACAGCCTGGTACACAAGGTGTCCGCTTTCATTGAGCTCCTTTTGGAAAACCCCTAGTGTATGAACCTGTGAAGAGGAGAATCCATGTCAACTAAATCCAATTTAATATGTGACTGTAATTTTTTGGGTAAATATCAGCCTGTTTATATTTACAAAATCAGCCCAATTTACTGTACAGAAAATCATTCACTTTAGATATGTCATAAAACACAGTAGACACAATGGGGATGGTATGAAAACAATGCTGGCTTTACCCTGAAGTGCCTTTCATCCTCTGAGAGAGTCTGGTCTTGTTCAACCGCTTTTGCTGCAGCAGACAGCTTTTTCACCGTCACATTCTTCTGATGCAGGAGTCCAACCAGACGTTTGCAGTTGTTGGCCATCCAGCTCTGGCCATGAATGACCCCACTGGTCCGATACAACTTAAGGACATGCCGAGCGACCTGGTCTTTGGGTATTGCAGCCACCGCCTTTGCCAGGCCCAGGCACAGCAGAAAACACACAAACTGCATCCAAAGGTTCAACCCTGGTTAGACCAGAGGCTATGGCACTGTAGAAAATGAACCATACCTTAAGAAAAGAAAAACAATTAAGAGGAAAAGTTCAAAGTAGCATTCAGACCAAGATGAACCCTTATCTGAGGGCCTATTTTTGTCCTGTGTGCCTATGACTGTGGACGAATCATTCAACAAAAAATGCCGCTGGGCCGAACGGAAATGGCGCGAGTCAAAACTCCAGGTTCAAAAAGAGATTTACAGAGAAGTTGTACATGTACAACCTCATTTTATGTAGAATTAGGGATATTTTTCTGAAAGAATTGAAAGCTGCAGTAACAACTCACATGTCCTGCAATAGAGAGGTTGTTGTTGTTGTGTTGCTTTTAATGCCGGTTGGCAGCCAAATACATTTACCGCCACCTATGTACGTTTGTAGGAGAGGTACTGACTCGTACCACTGTGTTTATTTCATTAACTTCAAAGCCCATGGGATCAAAGTAGAAAGGAATCGAATGCTCAAGCATTTTCGTTTTCTCTCTCTTTCTCTCTCCTTTTTTTCTTATGTTGTGTGGTGTGGAAAAAATACTTGAAGACGTACAACTACAGAAGACGTACACCTACAGTGGGTGACTATAAGTGCACCTTTTCAGTTGGCTGTCAACCGCCATTAAAAGCAACACAACAACAAAACATCAAAAGTTAGATAAAAAAAAAAGTGAAACGAACGCAAAGAGAACCAGGACAGAAGCGCGTGCGGTGGGGCAGAGGAGGGAGCCATGACTCGTTCTAAACCCAGGGCAAACATGAGTGAGGGGCACAGAGGCAGACTTAGGGATTAACCCTGTGTTGGCACTGGGCGTTTTTCTGTTGCTCAAAACACGTCTGTCATGCATGATCTGTGCACATTTCTCCAAATGTCTTGCGCCCCCCTTGGCATGGCTCTGCATCCCCCCAAACGGGCACGCCCCCCACTTTGAGAAGCTCTGACCTATACAGATAAAAATCACTTCCCTCCTCTGGAGGTGTATCATGCTGCTGGGTGTGGTTGTACTAGTTTTAAAACCACAGCCGAGCTTACTTTAAACATTACTTAGTTTACAGCCACGTTACTCTTGAGAACATGAATCAGTTCCACGGTTTACCCTGGGACTGGACTGCAGCCACTTCTGTTGCTGAAATCAATGGCAGCTCTGTGTGGATCCTGTCATCTGAGGAGCATACACAAGCCAAGCAAACTTTAGTCTACAATTTGTAATTTTAAAGCAATGTCATTTTAAAGCAAATACATTTTGCGTTGCAAAGAATAATATTTTTTGTTCCAATACCAACAGTCCAAAAATTGTCCTATTTTATGGTGCACTGTAACTTTTCTAGTAGAAGGTAACATAGTGCACCTTTACGAATATGTAAATGCATTAGACTACATTAGGCCTAAAAGTCAGTGGCGTCCCATAGTTATAACACCTGAGGCTTCATAAACATGAAGCTGGCTATTAATTCATTGTACAATTGTTCTTCTATCATAGTATGACACAACATCGTAGCAAATGAAGACATTTGACGGCAAAGACAACACAGATGATCCACATATTATATCGAAAAGAAACTTGCCTGAGAGGTATAAACGCTGTCTGCGCGCCTGAGTCGGCTCCACATGTGCGGAAAGGAATAATTAGGCTGTTGTACACTCGTAGCAACACGGACACCCCTCCTCCTCTGCCACATAGCTCAAACCACCACTTTCTCAGCTAACAACTTCATGCTTGGACCCACCTTTACCTTTGTTTACGATTAGCAAGCGTGAGCTAACGGCACCCCCTCCAGCGGGTAAGTCAATTTACAAATGCTGTGACAGACTCAATTGTGAATAAAGTCTGGATTGTGAAGTATTGCTGAAGTTTTGAGAGTTACGTTAGCTCTGAAATTGACCGAGAGCTGTCAGACCGGGACCAGCTCCATAACACAGACAGAAGAAGCGCTGTGCTAACATTAGCCGAAGCTGCGTTGTTAAATAATAACACATAATATGGGTTTATATTTTTGTTTTGTATACGTAAACATCACTGTAGTACTGATGTTTTTCTACATTTGAAAATGCAGAGTAGGTCAGTCAATCTGATATAACTTCTTATCGCTACTACTTCCGAAACATCTTAACCTAAAAACACTTAGATATGGGAGTTGTAGTTTTTAGATGCTTAGTTTCGCTAGCTTGTTCGTGCAGATGGCAAATGTTTTGTTCCCTTATCTTCAAATGCCCCTCTAAGAGTTAGGTAACGTACACATTAGTCTTGTGTGACAGCGGGATTGAGTGTACTTTTTCCAAACTACCTCGAGTCCTTTTATGTAAACTTTTTTTTGGTTTTGTTAAGAGGTGCAGTGCGACAAAGAAAACAACACTTAACATAACAATCGGCGTTGTTTTGTGGAAGTTTTCTATTGCAATTGTATGCTACCGCTAAAATATGTAGGAAAGGTGTTCGCCGGTCTATTATAAAAGCACGCAAAGGTGACCAAAGTCAAAATAGGCCTGTTGCTTTGCTAAAGGACTACAAATCCCATCCAACTTCGGATTGACGCATGCGCATTGATTGTCTTAACTGAATCAACTTGTTCCAGCCAAAACATCCACTAAAATGGTAGGTAAAACTCAAAATTAGCATAGAAAATAAACCTTGTAACTGCTAAAAATGCAATTAAAGAAGTGATTCGTCCTTCAGTTATGTTTTTAGTTTTTTGTACCAGCAGAAAATGCAATAAAATGGGATGCGCTGCTTGTCAGGTGTCGCATTGTCAAGCTAATGTTTGTCCAAAATATTGTGGCGATGGAAGGTCAGCGTACAATAACATAAGGGTATATTTTGAGGTCGGATATTCCCATGGGGGTACGTACTTTTCCCTTTTTGGTAACTCGCCTGCTGAAGCCCCCTCCTGACGCCAAATGTGGGTCACTCACATATGTCCTGTTGTTCTCTGTGGTCGTTCGAAACGTATGCGATTTTATGCTGTGTTCTCTTCTGCTTGTACTTCCAGTGTTTGTGCCATCACGTGAAATGCATAAGTCATACTCCACAGTGATAGTTTGTTTTAGGAACTAGACTGACCAGGTAACATATGTTTGTATGGTCAACATTGTAAGTTAATAGAGCTCTTATCAGACTCAGAAGAAAGTTTTACTGTGATTGTAAGCGATCAAAATTCACAAACTAGAAATTTGTTTTTGTGATTGGTGCAACAGAAACGATGAATAATAAAAGCAAAGTATAAACAATGATAAAATAAAGGAATATATAAAATAGGGTGTTCAAATAATAAAAAAAATACTTGGACTTAATATAGATTAAAAATGTATACATTATTGGACAGAACATCAGGGTAAAAGTAGCAGTGCATGTTTTGCTTTAGGTCTTGGGTCTGTTTCATAATATGGTTCATTGTAAAACTTTAAATGACACTTGATCTAAAGTAAGTCAGGGTTTCTATCCCCTCCCCAGTTTCCCCCAAAATTAACATTAAATGCTCCCACAGCACAAGTTGAAGTCTTCACAGAAGGACAAAGTGCGGCAGTTCATGTCCTTCACGCAGGCGGGGGAGAGGACCGCCGTCTACTGCCTGTCACAGAGCGACTGGAAACTAGAAGTAGCAACAGATAACTACTTCCAAAATCCTGACCTGTTCAACAAAGAATACATGAAAACCTCAGTGGACCGCAAGAAGCTGGAGCAGCTCTACAGCAGATATAAAGGTGAGAATAAATTATATAAATGTTCTTTTCATGTTAGTGGATTACTTGGTAAACCACACGCTTTACAGGGAAGAGACACAAAACCCTCAAGACAAGACAAATTGTTCTAATTTTAAATTTAGATTTAATAATAATACTTTTTAATTACTTTTTTTTTAATCATAAAGCGTTAATATTTAAAGGTTGAATGGCCAATTTTTTTGGCCCAAATCTGAGTCTTATTTCCTCGTGGCGTGGACTGCCGATTAGTCCTGCCACGTATCAATCATAAAACGCACCTGCCGCTCACCTGCAGCCGCGTCCGGCTCGTCCCATAAGAGCGTGTCTAAGCGCATTGATCTATCATAATATAGTTCCCTCAGTGTACGGGACAAAATGAAGATGGAGAAAGACAGTTCGAGCTGACTCGGAAGAAGACGGAAATCTTCGAGACACGAGAGATGTGATGCGATCCGTCGCGCTAATAAACAAACGGACGTGTGTGTTTTATCAGTCCGCACGGGGGAGTGCGCATGTGCACTTCCGCCTGCGTTCTCAAATCGACGAAAAATTGTCCATTACGTCTTACATTTTCTTTTAAACTTGCATGATCAATTATTATGATTTTGCACCATTTATCAGTTTTATGTAATGTAAGCTATTGGTATCAAAGTAATTGGGACTAGAAATCTTCTCACGTTGATCTCAAAAGGTCCTATGACTTAAGATCTTGTCCCATCCCTACTGTTCGTCAATAGTTACAGTATATGTCATGTCCTGTCATGTCCTGTCATATCCTGTCATGTCCTTACAGACCCTCAAGATGAAAATAAAATAGGCATTGATGGGATCCAGCAGTTCTGTGATGACCTGTTTCTGGATCCAGCGAGTCTGAGCATCCTGGTTGTGGCCTGGAAGTTCAGAGCAGCCACACAGTGCGAGTTTAGTAAGAAGGAGTTTCTAGACGGCATGACTGAGCTGGGGTAAGACTGACGACTGTATACAGCCTTTATTATGGACACAAGTGCAAATACAAATACTATTATCCATGGCTCAAAATACTATTCAAGGACTGAAAGAAAAAAAACATTCAGATTAATTTATATTTTTACTTTGCAGATTTTTTAATTGTCCAGGAGTACATAAATATGAACTTGTAAACCTACACGTATCTAATACACTGTTAAGTCAAGTCAACAAGTCAATAAGACGCAATTATAGACTGTATGTTTTGGTGTTAGCCGAAGACATTATATTGTTGTTGTTTTCTTCTAGTTGTGACGGTCCTGAAAAAGTCAGAGCTATTCTTCCAAGACTAGAGCAGGAGTTGAAAGAGCCTGGGAAGTTTAAAGATTTCTACCAGTTCACATTTAATTTTGCCAAGAATCCTGGTCAGAAAGGATTAGGTATGTAAAGTGAGCAATTTTGTGCCAACATAAACAATATAAAAACATAATCAATGTTTTCTAATTTCATTTTAGACCTAGACATGGCTGTTGCATACTGGAAATTGGTTTTGACTGGTCGCTTTAAATTTCTTGATCTCTGGAACACATTTCTTACTGTAAGTTCATGTAGATACATCCCTATTTATACAATTTATTTTGTCCAACATACTGTTTTTTATGTTTATTTTTAGGAGCATCACAAGCGTTCGATACCTAAAGACACATGGAACCTGCTTTTGGACTTCGGAAACATGATTGCAGATGATATGTCAAACTATGATGAGGAAGGTAAGTTATGTCCGCATAAATATAGGGGGGAAAGAGAAAATACAATTTTGATAAAACGTAATTAATGATAGCATCATTCAAAATGCAGTAATGGTATTCAAATCCGTCATGAGTAATGTGTGTTCCTGTTTGCTCTAGGGGCGTGGCCTGTCCTGATCGATGACTTTGTGGAGTTTGCGCGACCAATCGTGGGTGGTACCAAACGTGTCATGACATAATGTTGGTTACCCTTTTATGTAATGATAGGATTTTGTGTTTACTACAAGTTTTGTACCAGATTTTTATATAAATGAGCCAAAAAGAGACTTTTAACAGGCCTGGCAGCAGCTTGGACATTAGCTTGACATGCCTTGAACAGGAAAAGCACGCATGGGAGCGTTTGGACTTCATTGTGGAACTGATTGTCCTGTGAAGCCGCCTCAGGAAGGGCTGCTTGGCTCAAAGAGGATGGACAGTCGCTTTGGGCTTTGAAAGTCAAAATCTACAGATGAGGTGAAATAGCATTTTGAATGTGCTCTTTCAGTAATCACACGGAGAGCAACGAAACTGCGTGCTGGTGTTTGAATGTTTATGTGTGTGTGGTTTATGGGTTCAGTGAGGATTTAGCTTTGTGTGAACAGTGACGAGACATTTTTATTCTGCCACATGCCTGAGCTCAGCACCAGCAGTTACTGGTACAAGTTTTACACTAAGTGTACTCATAGGAATAGATTTATTTATGACAATAACAGTGACATTCACAGTACTACAGAGATCATATCCTGATTTTAATGCTACTGGGTTACATGTAACTGACTGTTCGCTGTTTTTCAGCTGATTATTTGCCAACTACAAACTGCACTGAGTAACACTTTCTGTTTTAGGTTTACAATTTTACAAGCATACTGATCATGGAGGTGTTCTGTTTTCATGTCAACAAATCTATGTTTTAGCATTGCATATGTGCTCCATTTGTTAACTGTATTGTACTGTTGGTGGAGCGTTGTGCTGCTCAGTGAAGCTGTCACGCTGCTCACTTGACCATATAGTATTTATATAATCTTAACTCTCTCTCTTTGAGCAGCAGATGATGGTCATTGTGCATCTGATTTTAACAAGTGCCAATTTGGTCAGTTGTGTGTCAAAAATATTGGGAGCATACAACTGTTAATTCAGTTGTGCTCAGCGTTTAATCGGATTCAAAAGATCTAACCTACAACAAAAGGCAGATAGTACGATGGTAATTGAAGCAAACATCAGTATTTAGCAAAACAGGAAATATTTTGATTGTGTGTTTTCCTGGTAACAGTTGAAAATAAACCAGCAATTATAACAACTTGTCAAAGAAGTGCCAGGTTTTCTACTAACATGTCAAATGAGTTCAATACTTTACACTGTTAACGTGGTACATTACCGTACACACACTGGTACACTGTTAACTGTGCAGCCGGTCATTTCTTCAGAACAGTATTATTTTGATTGGCAAGGAAAGCTGAACCATTTATTTAAAATATGCCAATAAAGCATGTTGTTTTAAATTGTCTTCTCAACCTTTTATTTTAAGAGTTATCACTTGTTTCTCCGCTTTTGGGACAAGACCACCTGAGTTGACAATGGAACTTTTAAATGGAATTTCTTTGATATGCTCACTCACAAGTGACTTTTTATAGTTAAATGATAATGGCTGTGATGTGTAACAGCTATATATAAAAATTATCTCGATAAAAATTCAAATAGTAATAGATTGAAAAAAGGATTGCACTTAAGCCTCTCTTTCAATAATACAGTTGGCTTCTCAAGAGTTCAGGTATGCAGATGAAAACAGTAGAAACAGAACCCTAGTGGTAGCATTTTGAAGCCCTGCATTGGCTCTGATCACGGTTAAAGCGGGACACTTAAGTTGTCACTTATGCGGTTGCATTCCTAAAACATAACATCACTAACTCATAATGCTTTCGAGTACTTACAGTCTTGACAGGCCATTCATGACAATAGAGCGTTGCATCATATGGACATTGGGAATAATGCAAATTGAATGGTTAAATATGACCTTTACAAGTATCAATTTGACCTTGTGTCAAAATGCTAGCTGTATTTCTAAAATCCTTGTTTAATTCTTGACTGTCAAAATATTCCTATCAGTGTCAGATATGTGCACATGTGCACATACAGTATTTATTTGAGTAGTAGTAATGTTGATATATATTTATGCTAATTTCACTAAAGATCTACATTTACATCTAGTTTTGGTTCTGAAGCTACAGTCTAAAAGCAAAATGAGCTCTTAGATTTGGGTCGCCACTAAAAACAATTTTTAATAAACCCACAAATTGCTCTCTATGACGTGTCAAACTCATATCCCAGGTTCAGTTTTAATCACTTTCCATTTTTAAAATTTTCGATTTTAACTAGACAATATTAAAGTGGAAAGTTTTGCTTTGCATCAACATAAAATAGTAAAAAGGAAAATACAACAAATCTCTTTATTTTGAGTGTACTGGCTGAGATTATCAAAGCAGATCTGAAAGAAGAAGAGGATTAACTGGATGCAGCTCCATTCTTGTCCTGCTCCCACTGGGCGGTCCGGGTGACCTGGGGGTCCCGCACCAGCTGCAGGCTAAAGCCAAAATGCTGCCCAGTGCCTAAACCACTCCACGGGCCGCCAAAGAGCTCCTACAGTGTGGAGCCAGGGGGATTTCCTTTTTAGGAGCCACCTGATGACGGTCCCACTCAACAACGCCCCGCACAACAACACTGCAGCTGATAATGGCAAACTTTTGTGTCTGCTGATGGACTCTATAGTTATTTCACCATAGGTATTCTTTTTTATATTTTGTAGTAGTTGGACATCTAGATCGCTCGGCATTATGGAGAAGTTCAAGGCAGGCATGGTTTTGGGGGGCTTGGGGGATGCTTTGGGGTACAAGAAGGGCCGCTGGGAAGGGTGCATCTCGGGGAAGAAGATCCAGGAGGAACTGGCCTCTCTGGGAGGACTTGCGGCCCTAAAACTGGACCCGGACAACTGGCCCCTGAGTGATGCCACTCTGATGCTCATGACCACAGCAGAGGCCCTCATCACAGGTATGGCATCCATGTATTCAACAATAAATCAGTGTTAATTTGCTTAAGGTGCGAAGCAAGATGCATACTCAATTACCTGATGTGCTGACAATTTTCTTAGTTTGACTTTTTTTTTTTTTTTTAAACAAACTACACACATGTTTTTACCTTAAACTATGATGATCATATCTCTAGCTTCATGTCGTCTGTCAAAGTGTCTAATCTGTCTAGTTTGTCTGGCAGCTGTAACCTCAGTATCTTTTCCACTGTATGTCGATCACGCTCCTTCCTCGTGTTCAAACCATTTCAATCAGGAAAATCTGACTTAATCTCTGAATCATGTGACATGGGCGGCCTCTCCATTGTACAAATTATTATTCACCCTCATATTCAACCTACAAAACATACAAATATACTGTAACTAGTTCAACATTTGGACCTTTACCTGGAGACAATAATAGGAGCTGATGGAAGCTGTTAATCTACTAGCAGAATATTTCCGTATGACAAAGCCTTCTCACATACTACAAATTATCCCAGAACCATTTATCAAATGACAAATCATAGAGTAAGCCCCGTGTCCAAACGCCACAGGAAAAGATGGGGAGAGGATGGACAAGAGTTGCCAGGACAGAGGAGTCCAAAATAGACTTCTTTGGAAAAGTTGATCCTGGGTTCTCGTCTGCTGAAGAACAATAGCCGTATGGACTTTGGTGGTCTCTATACAGTGCATGTGTCACAAAGGCAGTTTATTAAAATGGTGGTGATGATGTTTTGGGAGATTGGGAAGCTCTATTTAGCCACAATGAAACCTGCAACACACTGAACGGCAGCCAAAGAGAGGGAGAGCGCTTTGGAAATCTAATCAGTGAGGATTATCGCCTGTCACAAATGTCACTTCATCATTCTTTCTTCTTTTTTTTTTACAAAGAATCAATGCAGCAAGGGCATGCAAATTTAATTATGTGGTCGTTTGGCCACTTCGATGTCAGCCAAACTAAACAATTTAAACTTGAATAGAGTTACAAGAAAATAGTTTTAATCATGTTGACAATTAACATAAAAATGTATCCTGACAGGTCAAAAAGTCCATAATAAGATTTTATTTGAAATATACTGTAGTTGGAAAATTGGAAAGCATCAACTATTTTCAAGTTACCAATAACGATGTTTTTTTGTAATTCGTATAAGAATAAATAGAAATAAGCAGAGTTATATTGTCATTCTTGAGGGTTTAAAATATGAGGATGTGACTAAAGTGGCTTGCAAGGAGGGTTACATTTTTAAAATGTTATTGAATTCCTTTTTCCTTTTGATGATTGAGATGATTATGTGCACATTTTGCATCCACATAAACGGAGTGTAGCTCAGTCGATCCAGGTTGACCTGACAGTGTTTGGAGCGTCCCTTCTGCTCCAAAGGCATGCTGCCCCTAATCTGTGCGAGGCAGTCTCAGGCTAAAGTTAGACCACTACACCACCACTCGGATCCACTTTCAGCTCATGAATGACTCTAGGAAAATCACGCAATGAAAATGGGCTTAAAGAGCACACGCATAAAACAAGATTTTTATTATTGTAATTCAACAACTCCATACACAAAAACAAACTGCACTGGTCCCAAATATGCAAAAAATAATGCATTTGGTTATAAACACTTTGACTTTTCAGCGTGACGGTGACATCTGCACTGAAGTATGTAGTATTCAATCTCTCTTGTTCTCTTTTGTGAAATAATCACAAAAAAAAGAGTTTTATTTAAAAGCTGGGGAAGACCAAAATAACATTAATAAGAAGTTAAGGATAAAATGCCAATGGGATATGTGTAATTCTACTTGTAATAGAACAAAAAATTCACATGAAATGTTTAAAATGCACTTGAATAAAAACAACTTCTTATTGTACTGGCAAGTGTCTATAATCAGATTCAACTGAAAGATATAAAGATAAAAACTATGTAAGAAATGTGTGTTCCCATTTGATTACGCATCTGTGCGACTGTGTTTGTATGCTGTCAGATTACTGGTGTCTGGAGGACTTGTACCGTGAGTTGGTGCGTCTCTACGTTGAAGCCCTGGTCCGTCTCCAAGGCCGAGTGCCCGACCCGTTCACAGTGGAGGGCTGCGTGCACCTCAAACCACACAACTACCTGCTAGCCTGGCACACGCCCTTCAATGAGAAAGGTTATGGCTCATTAGCGTGTCTTGGTATTTTTAAAATATGGATACGGAGTGAAAACAGAGCGTTAAAAATACCCTTCTTATCTGCAGGGTCTGGGTTTGGGGCAGCTGCCAAGGCCATGTGCGTGGGAATGAGGTACTGGCAACCGGAGAGATTAGACAACCTGGTGGAGGTCAGCATCGAGAGCGGCAGGATGACACACAACCATCCAACAGGTGGCGCTCCACAGGACATATACAGTTACTGCATGATTGACTTTGGATAGTTTGATTAGAGACAGAAATGTAATAATGTCATATTGTTCTCTTAACAGTGTGTCCTACAAACCATGGGAAATTAGTAACTATAGTAGCTATGAATTTTACTAATGTGTCTCATTCATTGACCACATCATGTATAAATGAGAGAGTTGACCTTTTAACAGTCTCTTAATTGTAGTGATATGCTGGGTAGTAACATGACATCACATCAAACAATAGTTGATGTGTTTCTATTTCAGCATAAATTGTGAATATAATAGAGGGTTTTGTCAGTTACAGGTGCAAAGTGAGTTAGCTCTAAGTGTCTATTTAGTTTTAGGATATTTTTTTTGCATTGTGGATCTTTATCATTAAAGAATAATGCAAACTCATTACACTTGAGCTGGAGGGTTTGTTAATCTGTTTACTGTGGCAAACAAGACTCGCAAGTTGTTACTGCAGCTTCCAATTATTTCAGAAAAATATCTTTCCCTAGTTCAACATAAAATGAGGTTGTACATGTTCAGCTTCCCTCTGTAAATCCCTTTTTGAGCCTGGAGTTTAGACTTGCGCCATTTCCGTTCAGCCCTGCGGCACTCCCTTTTCTGTGCCCTGACCGAATCATCATTTCTCCACGGCGCCTTCTGCTTATTTTGAACAATTTTAGCCTTCATAGCGGCAATGGCTTCCAGAACATTCAAAACACTAAATATAATAGAGTTCAACAAATCATTTACATCAGAACATGAGACATTTTCAAAGTTTATCATTTCCATAAACAGTGCACCTGTGCCATCACTTATGTGTCTCCTCTGAACAACTGCAGGACCAACCGGAGGTTTGGGAGAAACAGACAGGTCAAAGAAGACACAGAAATGATCAGACAGAGCAGCATCGACCACATTGACATTTTAAATATTTACCCCCTTCGTAATTAGGGGATCTAGAGTGTGTCCTTTGCTGTGGGTGGGGCCTCTCACATGCTGAGTGAGACTGAAAGTTTCAAGGACAGCATTAAGCTCTTTAGCGTTTCTGTCACAAATATTATCAACATTGAAACCACAACTGAAAGCATCTCAGTAAAATCATCAACTTTGGCAGTGCTGGGGAGGCTTGTATAAAACAACGAAGCTCCATTTTAAAGGATACATACTCAAATGATGAAAACATCCCAAAGGACAACCTGTGGGTAACAATTTAATCTCATCATCTCAAACTTAAAGTTGGGTGGAGCAGATTCTATTAGAAGTTGATTTCCTGTGTTTTTGTCAAGCCATGTTTCAGGTAAAAACATATAATCAAGATTATAAGAAGAAACAACATTGTTAATTAAGAATGATTTGTTACATAAGGAATTATATTTAGCAAGTTTCAGGCTGTTTTTACATAGGGTCCGGGTTGGTTGATTTGTATAACGACTGTAATAATGGTTACGCCGTGTTGCTTTGTTATGACCTGTTTTCAAATTACATCTTGTTCCATTCAGGCTTCTTGGGCTCTCTCGCCACAGCGTTGTTCGCGTCGTGTGCGATCCAGGGGAAACCTCTGGTGAGTTGGGGGCGTGAGCTGATGACAGTCATCCCTAAGGCCGAGGAGTACTGCAGGAAGACCATCCGACACATGGCAGGTCAGCTCAGGTTTCTGTTTGTGGGGAGAAGGTTCACCCTCAAAAGACCAATATATTATTATGATTGTTATGATTATGATGATTATGATTATTGCCAGCGGCTTATTGTGTGGCAGCGTGTTTCTGTAATGCAAGAAACAAATTAAAGCTGCTTAATCTTTGAAAGAAATTACACTTATTTGGTTAATAACTTAAATTGCACTTATTAATGTACTATGGATTATTATTAGTATTGTTATTTAAAGGTGCTTTAAGCTTCTGCACTACTTGATGAGATCTTATTGCTTTGCCTAAAATGTCCCACTATATGGCATTAAAGTGATCAGTAACCATGGAAACAAGTAGGTGATGCCACCGGACCAAGTTACAAGGCAGATTTGTGTAGAAGCAACCCCTCTCACAGTGAGAATGCTCTTCAATGTGTATTTTTAGCGATTCAAATATCTGTAATTGAAGAGTCATTCCATAGCGTGGGACATTCCAGGATAATAAATGGGTCCCCACCAAAGTTGCATAGTGCACCTTTAACCTACAGATGAAGAATCACATTGTCATTCTTGAGGGTTTAAAAGGATCATTATTGTGATCCATGTTTTAAAACCCACTGCAGATTAGGGGCTTTGCGCAGGTTTTGTGGGACAGATCAAACCCTATTTTAATTGGAGCATGATTAAAATGAAATGAATTGCACAGCCATAAAACCCTGGTCACATGGTTATAAGGTTATAATAACCTTTAAACCATGTGACCATGGTTCAGTAATGCATATTTTCTATACATTTGTGCAGAGTATCAAGAAAACTGGTTCTACTTTGAGGCCAAGTGGCAGTTTTATCTGGAGGAGAGAGAAATAGAGAATGAGGGACAGAACAAACCTGTATTTCCAAACCCATACGACGCAGAAGAGACGGATAAAGTAAGTCCAAGCAATACACAACCAACATCGTTGAGGTAGTTAAAATGTAATAAACATATATCCGCAAAGATATTGTGTGACCCCATTTACTTTTTCTGGTAACATGTTTTTAACTCCAATATTGCAGATTTTACAGTGGTAGTATTCATGTTTGAGACTATTCATTTTACGGCATTTTATCACAAAAATAAAGCCAGTGTTTCTTCACAGATGTATAAGCGGTGGAGTTCAGAGGGCAGAGCAGGCCGCAGAGGTCACGACGCCCCAATGATCGCCTACGACGCACTGTTGGGGGCAGGAAGTGACTGGGCTGAGCTGTGTAGAAGAGCTATGTTCCACGGAGGTGAGGTTTGAAACAATAATTCACTATTTCATTCATTTACTCACGCACTGGTGGCAAGTTACTTCTGTGACCAGTTTGGGCAACGAACGTGATCAGTTCAGGCTTATAGATAAAGACTGCTGTAAAACTGTATGATTTTCAATGTTTATCCCTTAAAACAATTTGGAATAGCAACAGATAACATCATGCAGCAATGAATGGAGTAATAGTATTCTGATCATCGTAATCGCTATCTGGACTTTGCAGACTCTAAAGACTTTTATAACAATTCAACAGTTTCAGATTTTAATACATTTTACACTTGATGCATAAATATTCTTTCTCTAGAAGCCTTCAGTCACCAATTCAACTTTTATTTGGTTAAGAATCACAACGTACTATAGAAATAACCTTCTAAAATAATTGTTATTGACAGCCCTTTCCTGTGTAAACATCACCATTTGAAACCAATCTGTGCATATTTAAAGGTGGGACAGGGGCCTAAATGTCTACTGTAGACCCGCCCACTAGTACCACACACACACACACACACACACACACATCAGGCACATAGGGAAGGGTGAAATGTCTTGCTCAAGGGCACAATGATAGTATGTGCAATGGTTGGAACTGGGATTGAGCAAACGCTCTCACCACTCATGTAGTCTGGGTTTAACTTTCAGAATGTTCTTGTGTTTAGATGTTCCGTAGTGCTTCATTTGAGCTTTTGGGCCTGTAGCCTTGCTCTGTAGTTTGGAACTGTGCTGTTGTTGCAGGTGAGAGTCCAGGGACAGGTCTAATCGCTGGGTGTCTCTTTGGGCTGATGCACGGCCTCAGCTCGGTCCCGTCCGGTCTGTACCAGGACATGGACAAACGAGAGCAACTGGAGGAGCTGGGAGAAGCACTTTACAAAGCAGCCTCCAAAGACAAGTGCATAGACAAGTAAATGCTCTCTCCCACTGCACTGGCCTGACCCCTACTGGCTGTCTGAGGAACCGCACTTAACTTTGGCTTGTCCCTTGTCCAACACAATCCTCCCCAAAAGAAGCCCAACATACATAAGTCAATGTCTGTATACTTCTCTGCCTGCTGACTACAATCTCCCTTAGTTTATTCAAAGAGAAACTGGAATAGCTCTGGCTGAAACTAATTATGTGGTTAATTTTGTAAAGCGAATAGACCTGTATTAACATTATGATTGTTTAATAAATGTGAATAAAAACCTGTGCAAAATACTGTGCAGTGTTTGGTCTTCACTGAGGTGTCAAAAATCTATTCCTAATATCCCTTTATCCTTTTGTAAAGTGAATTTAATACAATTGAATGGATTCAAAGGTATGTATTAGTAGATTATCTGTATTAACTACATTAATAAATCCATGTTTAATCTGCTAATGTCTCACTTTTTATATTATTTGTTTGCTTCATGACTAACGGCTCTAACTCCCTCAGATTTTACTTGACTATTAGTAAAACAGTACAATGACTAAAGGCATAAAGCTCAGTATTTTACATTATACAAGTTAGAAACATTATTTCCTACAAATCATGTAATAAGCTTCAGGAGACACACTGCTGTTTGTATTTGAATAACAGTGCGTTGACATACATTTTGCATGTCTTTTACTTTCTGTAGACCAATATTTCAGAAAACTACGAGCACAAAACCCAATGCCACTTTTATCAAGAAGCTGATCAGAAGTCGAGACTATCACCCAGTTGTCCGAGACATCCTGGAGAGCCTGCTCCTCTACCTGACCAAGGAACTGCCCTACAACACTGAGCAAACCATGACCAAAACAAACAATGCCAAAAAAGAAGACTCAAGAGACAATCAACTTATGTCAAAGAATAAAAATCATAAATGTAGAGTGATCAAAACAGAAGAAAAATCCATGGCTGACAACAAAATATCCAGACGTCTCACCTCTTTCCAACTTCTTCAGTCTAAATTCAGCCGTACGACAACAAAGCCAGCCATAACCCAGCACAGAGAAGTGGGGGCACTGTTAGTCAATAGAAATACAAATAATGTTAACTTAAGCAAAGTCTTGCAAACTGACCAAATAAAAAAGGACCAAATTGTTTGCATAAAAACTAAAAGCAAAGTCAAAGATATTTTGGCCAAATTTGTTCAGGTTGAGCAGCAACAACAAGGGCAGGACAAGCAGACACCAATCAAACCTAACCCTAACCATAGAAACTTAGGAAAAGGGCTCTTGTCCTGTATTATGGGGAGATTTGAGGGTGTGGCCACTGTTCGAAAAGCTACTGATCTGAAATGTTCCACTGCAAGGGCTCAAATGCAAGTGACGAGTAACGTTAAAGAGATGGTCGCAAGCCACGAAAGAGCCAAACGGGCTAAGACAGATGGAACGATGTCATCAAAAGTGCATCCAAATTTGAAAAGTGAAATCAAAACGTTCAAAGTGGACATAAAACATGATCAAGATAATTCAGGTGTGGGGGGAAAAGCAACAGGTGCCACAGTTCAAGAAGATGATTTTGTGGAATATGTTGATAAATTTGAGGAAATAAAAGAGAAACGTTCAAATTCTAATGCTGAAAATGTCCATTTGTCATCAAGGGAATTTATTGATGTGGACTGTGGCAATGAAAGAGAAATGCACACAGCAGTTTCTTGCAATGATGCTTCTGAAAACACAAACTGTGCATCTAATTGCTTTAAAAATGGCTTCCAAGAGTGGTTTTGTTCATATTGTGCCTCCGAATGGTCCTTGCCCCAGTTCTGTGAAGTGACAATGCAAATCGAGCCACCAGTTTTGTTCAATACAGCCACCATCACACCTTGCAGTATAATTCTGTTAACTTATAACATTATTTGTCCAACGACACTCGACAAAGAGGGCCAAACTGCTGATGCAAACGGTGACAGTGATGTTGAAGTCATCAGTGTGCAATCGTCAAAAGAAATGGTGACCGCGCTATGTGAAGAGAAACGCGCTTTGAACTCCAAAACAGAAAAAGAAGCAGAAAAATATCAAAGTTCACGAGAAGATGTTTATAAGGAAAAAGCACTGGAAGAATTTCTTATACCTCGTACCTCGTATCAATCGGCTCATTTATCCAAAACTCAAGCAGCAATGGCCACTTCAGATATGGCCATAATAAATAACAGTCAATTGTCAATGGAAAAGATCAGTGAAGAAGATCTGTGCATGAATGAGCCACAAAGTCCCACAAATACAACCCCAGATGCAGGTTTTGAGCCACAGGACTATAATGACATGATGAAAGAGAGGAAATATAGTAAAAGTGTGGAAAAGCCAGACGTAGAACATAAATACTCTGTGGAGGACATCCAAAAGGAGGATTATGAGAGCAGTAATGATGTAGGATTGTCTAAAGATGTCCAAACTCAACAAGACAGACCTAAGTATAAAACTATAAACTACGGGGATTCGTCTGTGAAGCAAACGTACAAACCCAAAGTGATACGTTTTACAGATACCTTCACTTTTTGATGTATGTTTGATATATGTAGTATGAATGTGTAGATTTCATTTGACTGTTTTCATGTCTTAGTATATCATGAAAAACATAAATCATACAATCACACAAACCCCCTCCAGTACACACAGGTCTTGATGAGTGAGGGAAAAGTGTTGACTTACTCCAACAATAATTACTTAACCGTAACTTAAATTAACCCATATGAACTACTTGATGACTTAATATGATCGAATATTGAAGGATGTACCCGATTGTTGGTCTCCACAAAGCAAAGGGTCCCTTACAGTTCTCACAAGAATCAACAGGCAATTATGCACTGAGAAAGACGAGAAAATGGATCAACTGAATTTCTAAAAATGTCTTAATTACACTGTTTTTGTTGTGTAATAAAATAATATGACTACAGTTTTCAATGTTATATGTGAAAAGCAAGGTTATGTGGAAATGATAAAACTAAATAAATAATTAACAATCCACTTCTGGTAAATGTGATGACCTTCAGATGGTTAACACTTATCAACTTCGTACCAAGATAATTGTTATTCACACACAATTTACTGCATCATACAGGATTATTAAATCACTGCAAAGCAATATTTAAAGGAAACATTGAAAGCCTTAAACATTATTTAACTCACAGCGTTTTACCATAAATTACAAAAGGTAAAGTTTAACAAAATTGACCTGTTCTAAGAGAAAAAAAACATGACTGTGTGCAAACTGACCAGTCCTGCTTGAAAATTGTAAGTAATATGATATACTCATTCACAAAATTTGTATTCTGAATATTTGCCCCATTTTGACAGACAAAAATATATATTTCACAATTGTCATGCTTATTGAAAGGTGAATGCTTTTGTTGTTGTTGTTGTGATTCCGGTGCTGCTGTTTTTGTACTTTTCTGTAAAACATGTATAACTTATGGGACAAATAAAGGTTATCTTATGCTGTCTGTTATATTTGAATTCCCATCATTATTTATCTATTTAAATTAATCTAAATGCTCATAGACTCTCACCATCCCACCCCGTTCCTCAACATAAGCGCCACATGACAAGGATTAGTCAGTGTTGGATTTATTCTAGTATTTTCACAGAGGATAAGAAATCAGGCCACCTCATATTGAGTCCATCCCGCGGCTTATCTCCGCAGAGCTTCACTGGTGTCGGGCACTTTTCCCGTTCGTCCAGTGGTAATGTAGGACAACAAACTGTAATCACGTTTAATAAACTACATTTGAGTTTCAGGCCAAGGAGTTCAGGGCAGAAATGCAGAGTCTGATCATCTAAAAAGGTGAAGATAGAAACAACTTATGAGTACAGCGTTACAATACAATTATAGACAAAGAGATAATTGCTCACACCATGAAGCAACAACCACACATATTTTGGCAATCCATGACTTGTCTAATTTGTCAGTATCTGGGAATCTTTCTCCTTTATTGTTACAGTTCAGCAACATTCTATGAGTCAACAAACAAAGACTTGAGACTTACTGGATACTTGCAAAACAAAGACTTGGTTCCACCTCTGCTTTATAGGCTGGCCCAGAGTATATTTTTATCTCATTTTTACGCCTTTTGTATCTCAACTCTATTCAAACTATATTAAATTGTTGTTTAAGACTATTTTTGATGTTTTTGTTATTCTCCTACATTGGAATTTCTCCATTGTGGGACAAATAAAAGTGATCTTATGTCAATAGTCGCCTTATATCACTTTCAACACAGCTTCAGGATCATGTATTGTCATCTGAAACCTCTTACAATCCCTGGTTTCTTCCAAAAATACTCCCTGTACCTTTTATACCTCCCACAGGACAGGCCTGAGCTCACCTGTGCCACGTGTCGAGCCCCGGGGGCGTGGCCTTTCACCGACAATGCTGCGTTTACAAACCCTGGGGAGGGGGGGAAATACGCGGTATGTATCAAAAAACACCAACAAAACAAAGCGAAAATCAGAAATTGTTGCATTTACACACGATTAACATGAAAGTACACAACATGTTGGCATCTTCGATCGTTGCATCACTATAAACGCCATTTAAATCATTTTAAACCCCGTCTAAGCGACACGGTCTGAAGTGTGTAGTTTACGAGCGTCCCGTGAAGGCGCCATTAGCTCCAATAGCCTTGTCCTGGGACAACTTCACAACTCTGAATTCTTCCAAGAATTTCCATGGGAAAAACTCCCGTGGAGCTGTTCCAGGAGCACGCCGCGGACAAGCCTCTCCCAGTTCTTTGTTTTGGAGTTTTTACTGGGCGGGATTGATGCTACTTTTTCACCCAGAGACGGTCCCACAACAGGTGCATTTGGATGACGATAAATAAACCCACAGCAGCAGCAAAGTGTGAACTCCAACACGAAAGGGTTTCTGACCAAAGCATGAACCCCGCTGTCGTTTCACGCTCTCATTTCGCTTAGACGCGCTAAGACTTTGTTTGTTCACGATGTTGCCTTGAAATCTTTTGCCTGTCCGCGCCGGGTCTACTGAAATAGCAGCGGAGGTTCCACTTGCAGCGGCCGAGTTTGAGCGCAGCAAATCGGGCCATGGATACGAAAAGCTACCGGGCAAGAGTCGACAACAACCAGGCGAAGGAAAGAATCGGCAGGTAATTTTATGTTAGACTGTGACATATGTGTTTTAAAGCGAGTGTCACTTTACTTTGTTTTTGGGAAAGAAAGAAAAAGTCGCGCATTAATCTTGTAAAGCAGAATTTAAAGCTGCACTATGTAACTTTTTTAGGTAACAATAGTGTCCGCCGTGCACGTATCACCATGGACGCGTTATTGCTTCTTGCCTGATATGTGGCATTATCAAACTCCATGGAGACCTAGCCACGTTACAGGTCAGACCTGTGCAGAGGCAAGCCCACTCACTCAAAGAATAATGCATGCTTGTATATATGTTTTACTTAGTTATTTCTTACAATACAATACAGAAAATGCAAGATTGATACGTTTGATGCAATACTGTGGAATATTCCAGGCAATCTCCATGGAGACAAGCTCCAGTGCACCTTTTTAAGTAACTTTAATTTGTGGCTGAAATGAAGCTGGAAATACAAATTACTTTGAATTTACTCAAGCAAATGTGAATGAAATAATGTTACAGACTAGAATGGATGAATGAAAAATTGGTCCATTAAAACATACACAAACTTGTAAAATACATCTATTTTTCACAGCTTGTATAGTCAATAGAAAGAAAGGTTTGCATTGTGTTGGATACTTTCGTCACAATAATTAAACCGTTCGTATCTGAGCTCTGTTATTATTCATGGTGACTGCTGTAGTTTCAGTGATTGTTTTGCCATCATCCTCTTGATTCTTTTTCCATTTATCAAGGCTGCAGCAGCAGCAGCAGCAGCAGCAGCAGCAGCAGCTCTGACCGTGTTTTGTTTACCCTTTTACAGTAATGTTAGTTTAAAGTCTGTTCACTGTATAGTCTCAGATGCGTGTCTCCACTGGTCAAGGCTTAAGCTGCTCTCAGATTATCGCGTCACCTAAGCATCTTTAGGGCGCTGTGTACAGCTACTGTCTGCTTTTTTAAATTTAGAACCAGGAAATGGAGAGTGAAAGGGATCCACTGTGAGTCATTAAGACATTGTGTATAAAGAAAAAAGGCTCTTAATCATTCAGGTCGACATAAAACGACAAAAGCATTCAATGAGCTAACAATTTGAGTCATGCTTAAATGCTGCCCACAATAAATGCGGACACGTTTTGATATAGGGCTGACAAAAATCTAATTGTGATTCTTTGATATTTTTGTGAAATTGTCACTGAGTCACTGATTTTCTGTTAAAAAAAATCTCCACCTGCTGCTCCTGTTGGTCAATGTCTGTCCTGCATTGAGTGAATGACATTTACCACTCACAGTAAAGTGTGAGCTTTCAAAGCCGAAGACTTTATTAATTAAATAATATAGATGCAAAGTGTACATTGAATAGGGATCTGGCTGCTAGAAAATTGTAATATAATTTCTTTGGCATATTGCCCATGCCTTCATCAACACATCCTATATATTATATAGGTTTTCTTGCTTTTTAGTATGTGTGGAAGATGAACCAAAATGAGTTCAGTAATGTGCTTGTTCAGCAAAAAATTGTGTTCCCATTGTCAGTAATTGCTTGTAAGAAATTGCATTTTTGCACTTGGCAATAACTATCAAAAGCTATATATTTATAAATGATCAAATGATGAAACATACCAAAAAAACTGCACAAAAAAAAAAGAATAAATGGATCAGTCACTCCAATAACTCCAGCTAACTAAATTTGTGCCTTCTATGAAATGTCTAATCCCAGTAAAATAATTAGGCAATTAATAAAAATGACATCATCAACCAGTTAATTGAAATTACCAAATGCTTACAGCCCTACTTGAATGAATGAATTTGGGATTGTTTTGACATTTAAAAGTGAGAAGAAACATGCATCTTATATTTCTGTCATGATCATTTTACAAAACTGTTCCCTTCAGCGTGGATCCCTATGGCTTCGAGCGCTCTAAAGACTTTGACTACAGCTCGTACGAGGAGATCATGTCCCTGTACCTCACAGTCCTCACCCGCAGGTCCATAAAGTGGTCCAAACTCCTCAAGGGCAAGAACAGAGTCCAGAAGAATGTTAAATGTAGGTGTTGACAAATGGTTAGTCCTTCTCTGTGTGGCGTCGAGTACGAACAAACCTCTCTTCTCTCTCCGCTTCAGTAAAGCGCTATGTCCGTAAAGGCGTCCCCAACGAGCACCGGACCCTCATCTGGATGACGGCCAGCGGCGCTCAGGATCGGCTCGAGAAGAACCCGGGATTCTACCAGTCCCTGCTCTCGGCTCAGCAAGATCCCAAACTCCTGGATGCCATAAGAACAGGTCTGAATATGGGTTTAGAAGTTGTGCAGAATTATGGGATTTTTGACCATAGAAGGGCAAAAATCATCTTTAACGGCTATATTCAAAGGTGCACTATTTGACTTTGCCTTGAATATTCCACCATTTTAAACATATCTACAGTATCGCCATGAAGACGAGTGAGTGGTGAGTAAGTTACAGGTCAGATCTGTGGAGAAGGGACCTTTGTAAAAAGTAAGAATGCAGGTTTGGCGAGGCATTTTTGAGCAATAAAAACACTCAATTAAATTAATGCAGAAAAGTGTACCTTTTTAATTAAAGAAGAGCATTTTACATATTGATACAATTATCACAACTATTACATTGTTGTTCGCAAGTAGCCATGATTTCAAAATATTTTGCCTTACAAGTTGTACAGGGTGATGGGATTTTTGGATGAATGTGGCAGAGCTTATCACAAAATGTAGAATAAGTCTTTTGCTATGGGCCTTTTCCTTGCAATAATTTAACTTTTACCTTACAAGTTATGGAAAATGTTCTCGTAAATACACTAAAACCTGATCAGATTCAGGAAAATCGTTTATTTTTTATATTTGACATAGCCAGAAATAATTGTAAATGTTAACTAAACGTCATGCTTTTATTTACACAAAACCTTCTTTTCTTCTGTTTTTTTATTTCAGACTTGAACAGAACATTTCCAGATAACATACTTTTCCGTAAAACGTCGGACCAATGCCTGCTGAAATCCCTGTACAACGTGCTCCGAGCCTACGGGCATCACAACATGACTGTGGGCTACTGCCAGGTATTATCTATCAATAGACATATCTTACAAATGTGAAAGACTTTTTTCCAGAAGGTATTTTGAAAGTCAAATATTAAAGTTCCTGTGGAGAGAGTGACGACATTGGTTTTGCATTTTTCGTACAGTTTCCGCATAAACATTTGTTGCTATAAACTGTAAAATGCAGACAAAACCAAACAGGACTTGCCATACACTCATATAAATGCAGAAATATAACAACACAAGTTAAAAAAATTAAACACAATTTGTATGCTGAATGTTCTATTGTTGAATATGTTCTTATAATTTGTTCCCAGGGAATGAACTTTATTGCTGGTTATCTACTAATCATCACAAAAGATGAAGAAAAATCCTTCTGGCTCATGGATGCTCTAATCGGAAGGATATTGCCTGGTATGTCTTCACTGCCTGCTTTTATTGATCTAGTTTATTGGTTTTATTGTTGTCGTTTTTCCCCCTGTTTGTCTATTTTCACATTTAGCTGTGCTTATTGGATTATGCATTGGGTTTGATGTTACAATAAGCAACGGTCTTGTTCATAAGTAACGTTTTCGTGTCCTATAATAGAATCCTCTACTTTATACATTTTCTAACTTGTTAATACTGTGTGTGTTTGCAGACTACTACTCTCCTGCCATGCTGGGGCTGAAGACTGACCAGGAGGTTTTGGGAGAGCTGGTCCGACTGAAGGCGCCTGGAGTCTGGAAGACGATGATGGACAATAACGTCATGTGGACTCTGGTGGTGTCGCGGTGGTTCATCTGCCTATTCATAGACATCCTGCCAGTAGAGGTCAGTGTCCACGAATGCTGCAGCACTCACAGCAACAATTATAAACACAATAGGTGAACCGATTTACTCCTCCACCCTCAGGCCTAAACCAGAACAAAGGAAACAATAGTATTAGTCGGAGTATGCTAATAGGAGTTAGAGGGCCTATTAACAGTTCTGAGTCAGGAGACAGTTCACACCTTAAAGTTTAATAGACAACAGATACTCCTGACTGTAAACGATGATCTTGTGTTAGCTTCAGCTCCTCCCTTCAGATATATTCTGTCAGACATAGTTGCCACGTCTGCTTCTTTATAGTGACTTTAGGCGTCTATTTTTGGAGAGTAGCGGATTACGTTGTTTTAGGCTTTCACATTAGAAAAGTAGTGATTTTTTGCCATTTTCAAAGTCAGTTTCACAATGATGGACTCAATAGAGACTGAAATACAGTTAATTAATGGGTTAAAAATGTTATCTATTTTAAATGTACTGATAAAATGTGCACATTGGTGATCGGTTAGCTGTGACACACAACATTTGACTAATTGCTTATTTACTTTGGGGGCTGGGGTCGCTCATTGTTCTCTGAAACTCTGGCAACCCTACTGTCCAGTTGACATAATCACATGTTATTTTGCTATGGAACCTACCTGGACGACTGAGGGTCAACACAGACATTCAAATATGATCTTGATGAGCTTAAAGTAATTTTCTCCGTAGCTCAAGGCTAAGCATGCAGACAAAACTTTATTGTGGGCTTTTTTATTCTTTATCTGTCCACGGTGTGTGGGGAAACCGGAATGCATTCAGACTTCTAATGAACGCGAGATCTGTCCTTTCACCGGGACTCTGCGTGATCTGTGGCCGTCTGGCTGTTCTCGAGGTCGTGGCGCGGTCATACTCGATTCCAGGCTGTTCTCCTCGGCTCGACTCGACAGATCAGGCGAGGATAAACTGCTGCTTAAACACATGCGCCTAAGTTATCTAAAGCCCATTGATCACGGCAATGCTGATGGAATTATTTAAGTTTCTGTTCATGTAAGTTCTGGTCACACTGGTCAGCCTGTTCAGTGATCTTACTTAACATTTATCGGTCCAGTAGAATAAAATCATAATTTGTGTATTCAACAAAGCTTTTATACATGAGCTCTCACAGTCCATTCATTCTGAGCTTCTGAACATGTGATGAATGAGCAGAACTGTTAACGTTACTGCTCTGAGCCCACATTCCTTGCCAAGATGTTTAGCTACTTTTTATTTTGTACAAATGCCACTATAACTCAGATTACGGATTCATATTATATTCTTATTCTTTCTGCTTAAATGTCCTTCCTACAGACGGTCTTAAGGATTTGGGACTGCTTGTTTTACGAAGGCTCAAAGATCATTTTCCGAGTGGCTCTGACCCTGATCCACCACCACCAGGCCGAGATCCAGAAGGCCCAGTCTCTGCCGGACATATGTGAGGTCTTCAAGCTGATCACACGTGGCCCCTTTGTCCACGAGTGCCACATCTTCATGCAGGTGATAATGTAACACCGTTTCAGCAGACGAGAATCACTGTACGGCATCTTAGTTGGCTCAAGAGCTCGAATTCTTGCACTTCCTGCTTTCAACAAATTTCAAAAGGAGCTCTGTGTATTTTTTCTGGTTTGTCTCCATGTGGATGTTATTGCTTTGTGTGTTATGTTGCTCAAAAATACCTTGATAAATATGAATTCTTACTGTGAGGTGGATACGTTTAATGCCATACGAAGACACACGCTTATTTTTTAGTTCAAGAAGTGCTTTTTATACTTTGACAATCAATCAATTTTATTATTGCATAGATTTTCCTATTGCTAAAACTATTGTAAAATGTATTGCCTTTTATAAATTGCAGAGGATAATACGATTTTTAGATGAATGTGGCGTGGATTTAATATTGTGCGTGTTCTTTTTAATTGTTTTGTAGAAGATCTTCACTGAAACGGGAAGTCTCTCCATGGCCACATTGACCAAACTGCGGAGCAAATGTCGAGCTCAATTTGCTGAAGAGGAGTCCTGATCTAAACCGCCGTGAAAACCTTCAACACATTCCCAAATGAGACACTTTGCATCTTTTTCACTCACAATCGTCAAACGTCTAAATACTACTGACTTTACCGTCTTAACATGAGAGCTGTTTGTGTAGAAAATGATTGTTGATGTAACATTTAGCCAATTATAGGATTTTCTTCTGTCAAACTCTGGATAAATATGCACTTTATCATGTCAAACACTTGACAGTAAAGAAAAAAGGTAATTTCAATCATGTTTTGACAATGTTTTAAACCTTTTTGATGAGTGATACAAGCTGGGGAAATAATGAAAAGTACATGAATAGGAGCCAACTGGTCCTAAAGCATTTCAAGACAACTTTATGAAGTTTTGTAATTGAGAATTATTGTAAACATTGCGACACGTTTGAATATAAAGTGCTGCTATCGTCTCCTCGTGATACGTGCCGTTATTTATGTATACACAAGAAAAAAGATGCAACATTTGAACCACCTTGTATTCTGGATGATTCATGCTTGTTTATCCGGCATTTGAGGCTCAAGTGTTTTCACCTACCCCCCATCTCCACCCACGTCTCTGTACTTCAAAACAGGTCTTACACAAATGTTAAGAATATTGTGTAACACATTCCGCTGCTTTCTGCTGTGAAATGCATTTATGAGAAGGTGAGCCAGCAGAAGTTTGACAGTTAATCAGCCTGTTTTTATCGTTTATGTATGTAACTATTGCAATTAGTAATTAATTCAATATAAAATTATGATATACATGTATAGTTTATGGCTAAATACCATAAAGAAAAAAACAGAATAAGGCTTTTTTAAGTACGTTCATTACACACTGCATGAACAAGGCGTTTAAGTCAAAGATTTTTATTATCTTTCTGGGATGTGGAAAATCATTGAGAAACAAGAAGCCACTGCACAATTTTACCTGAAGGGATTTCACTGAACATGCACTAGGTTAGGTTGGACTTTCAGAGGGGAATACACCATTAGCGCCTGTCCTTTTCTTTTTGTACTGGTACTTGCCCCAAAATCTGAGAAGGTGTTTGAATACGCCACTTTCTGATTTTATATTATCCCTTTGAGGTAAAATTAAATGCTAATAATTGTTAAATTGTTTACTTGGAATCATTAATAATTACAACAAAACATCACCAACTTTTTACATTCAACACTTTCCCCTTTCTACAAAAAGGTTTTGAACCCAGAGAATAAAGGTCATGATTGAGATGTACAGGGATCAAAATAAATATCGATTTCTCTCGTATTGTCACACAATTTAACAACCCAGGAGCAGATTCATAAACAGTTTTTTCATTCCACAGTGTTTTAAAAGTGCAATGTGTCACTTTTCTGAGCACTCCCCCGGCTTGTCTTCATGCAGATGTTATTGCTTTGCCTGGAATGTTCCACAGTATGGCATAAAACAATCGGGTGACGCTAGAATTAGTCAGTTACAGCTCAGGTCTGTGCAGAGGTAAGACAAGCAATAAAACTTCACGTAATTGAATAAATGCAGGATATGATGAACAAATCGAGTCAGAATCTTGTCAAGTCCAAGATTGTAAAGTTTGGTGTGTGTAGGTGCTACTTTGTGTGAACAGGAGATCAACCAAACACATCGTCCCTGGGTGGTTTTGAACTGTTTTGTTTCCATGTGAAAGCTTTTTTTAAGTTGAGAGAGGGAACTGTAGAGCCTCATCTTAACCCTAAACCAGGTCAAACATTTGCATTTTCCCAGAGCATTCAGTTTGTCCCGGTGATGATGAATGTAAACGCAGAGCAAACACACAACCGCCAAAGTCACGGCAGAAATAAACTTTGATTTCTCTTTTGCAAATGAAGAAATAATACATACTTTCAAATGAGGGAAAAAAAAGAAGCAGGAAATGAGTTCAATGCCATACTGTGGAGGAAAGCAGAAAAGTGACATATTGCAGGTAAATGACGTACTCTGTTAAGGAAAAATAAACTCTTGAATTGTTAAAACTCAGTAAAATCAACAGAGAAAACACTGCAAACCAAAACATGACTTTGCAAACCCTTGATTAAGGTAAAGAAGTCCATTTGAGCGTCATACAAAATATACTATACACACATCAGGAAATGTCAGCCAGCAGCAGTGACGCCTCCCGCCCGTAAAACCTGCTTCAGTCGACTTGTTGCTCTTTTGAAGTGTCAGTCAGTGTTTGGTAAAGTCTCAGATGGTCTGGTATCCAGCGTGACTTCTCTTGCGGCCGATCAGGTACGCGACGAGCACGATCATGACCAGGCCGGCCAAAGCTGCTCCCACGATTATCGGGATGAGCATCTGATCCTGGTCAATCTGACACTCCTCCGCTGCAAGAGGATGAGGAGAGGACATGTCAAACCACTGCAGAAGAGTGACAAGATAAAAGACAACAGACAAAGGCACAATAGAAGTGTGTATGATTGGGAATAAGTTTACTTTTTTAACAGGCAAACTCGACACAGAAAAGCCTGAGTTGAACGAGCGATCTTCTTGTTGTGAAGTGCTAGTTACTCAGCCACTGTGTCGCCAATGAGTGCCCGAGAAGTTCTATTGTGTAGATGATGTCAAAGAAAACAGATGATTTAAATGTTTACTGTAGACTAGACTAGAGAAATTAGGGCTGCAATGATTAATCACATCTGCTGTAACTTGGATACAGTCATAATTGTCATCTGGACCATGAACAGACCAATACATTGAGACAAACTGAATCAAAATGTTTTGTGGTTTTGCTAAATAATATATAAATATTATTTATCATCATTACTTCAATCAGTGTATATACAGTATAGTTCAATATATTAACTGTCTTTAAACTTTATTAAATGTTTTGAAAGCAATCAATCACCCTTTATGTATAGAGCCCTTTACAACACTCAAAGTGACCAAAGTGCTTAACAATAAAAATCAAGGTAATACAAAATGCAAAACAAAAAAACTAAGTCAAAACAGACTGTACAAAATAAAGTGTCACTATATTATAGAGTGTTAAAATCTGAGGAGATGTTTCGTGGATGTGTTGGTTAGAAAACGCGAAGAGCTGAAGGCGGCTGAGGGCCAATGGGAGACACCGACATACAGTGCTTTGCAATAGTACATTTTTGAGCTGTTTAAAGCTTGAATAGTCCCTTTAAGGTCGATGCGAATTAAAAAGGCTTTACTTTACACAATAGATCGACTCTTACACAATAGATCTACTCTTTTGACAATAGATCTACTCTTTTGACAATAGATCTACTCTTTTGACAATAGATCTACTCTTTTGACAACTAAAACCATTTCTACCAACTAATTTGATCATTAGTTGCAGTCCTTTTATGAATATATAAGGATGCAGAGAATACAGTTAAGAAGTCAGATGGTGTATAAGTTAACGATAAATAAAGAGATTCAGTGAAAAGCTGTGTTCCCCATAGACAGTATTTAGAGTACAGTTTGTGTGTGGCCAGTACAACAGATGCACGTTACCTGAAGCAAACTGTGTGGTTGTGACTCCGAAAGGCTGGACCTGCAGCTTGAACGTGTTTATTGAAAATATTGGTAAAACGACCAGCGTCTGCTCGGCGTTGCACATGTACGAATGGCCAAGCGAACTCCGCAGGTAGTTCAGACTGCCGTTCCCAATTGAGGAGTTTGCTGAGGATGAGGAGAGAGGTGGAATTCAGCTTTATTTTAACAGCAACAGAATTAAAGGCTCATAGAGTTTGTAAGAGTTCATACCAGGAAAGTTAGGCCAGTTTGCCAGACTCACTCCGCTGAGGTGGTACTTGCTGGCAGTCGAGTTCTGTGGACACAAAAGAAGATAAATACTTTTCAACAATATGGTACTATAATAGGAACTTTTACCTCAAACATTGTCAAAATATTTAAGCGATGTGTTCAGAGTTGAGTGGTTTAGTCCTGGTCTGGTCTAGGCCTAGTTTAGTGCTATATCTTGTTACATAAAAAAATCAACAGTAATATTGAAAATCCCTTTATCCTCAATAATAATCCTAAAGCCGAATCATAAAGAATCACAGTAAACCTGGAAAAACATGAGCAGAAAAGTAATAATAGAATAAAACTACTGAAGCTAATATCTACTAGTCCCTTTCTAGTCCCAGCTGTAATACCAGTGTTATTCAGAGTACAAGGTTTTATCTGTTTAAGTTATCTGTTTTTTTTATTACTATACTTCTGTGCCTAATCTGTGTTGCAACACTGGAATTTCCCCATTGTGGGACAAATAAAGGTTATCATATTTTATCTAGTCCCGGTCTAGTCCCCGGTCTAGTCCCGTCCCGGTCGAGTCCCGGTCGAGTCCCGGTCGAGTCCCGGTCGAGTCCCGGTCGAGTCCCGGTCGAGTCCCGGTCGAGTCCCGGTCGAGTCCCGGTCGAGTCCCGGTCGAGTCCCGGTCTAGTCCCACGTTTGATGTTGTGTGTGAACGCTGCTAAACGAAACGATGGAGTGAAATAAGCCTCAGCCTCCACGCCTGTGTCAGAATCAGAAAAGGTTTTTTGCCATCGTCAGCGCCATGTTTATTAAATGCACTGTCTTTGTCAAATGCTGAGGATGAATCGTGTGTCTCAGGTAATTGTTTTATTTACAGAGAGGACTGACCAGAGTGAAGTTGAAGGTCAGCGTGGTGCTCTGCTCTAGAGTGAGGACCAGAATGGTGTTGTTGGCTTCACAGGATCCAGATGCACTGGTCAGGTCTGGGTTCACGTTCACCACGTCCTGAACCGTCTGAAAGGGGAAAAAAGAATACATTTGTGCGTGTTGTTTTTTACAACTTTTCACTTTTTTGGTGCAGACACACACAGAATTTTCTGTAATGGTTTTCTTCACGAGTTTTATCCACATTACGTTTGAGTTCTGGAGCAAAACGCGACTTTAAAGAGGCTGTAAAAACTCAAATCTAAACGCACAAACCTGTCCATTTTGAATAGTAGTTTGTATGTGAATTATGTGACTAGTGACAATGCAAAATGGCTCATAACATTTATACACAGCGACCAGTGAGCAAAAAAATTGTAGTTGCAGAACTGTGGCTGATTGTGCTGAAACAAATACCGTAATATAGTGATCAATCATTATCCTCTAGAGATGTGCTTAGAGAAGAGGTTTTATGACAAGGGCCGAGCATATTTGTATCAGGAAACATGCAAGTTATGATTAAAAACAAATTTTGTCTGGAAGTGTACTTTCAAGATGTCCTCGAGTGGCACAATTAAAGGCGCAATGGACGATTTTTCGGCGATTTGAGAACGCAGGCGGAAGTGCGCATGCGCACTCCCCCGTGCGGACCGATACAACACACACGAGGGAACTGAGGGAACTATATTATGATAGATCCATGCGCTTAGGCACGCGGAAACGTGGGGACGAACCGCGCGCGGCTACAGGTGAGCGTTTTATGATTAATACGTGGAAGGACAAATGATTTATCCACGCCACGAGGAAATATGATAAAAAATTTGCTGAAAAAAATTGTCCATTCCACCTTTAAGCTTCATCATAGTAAAAAAAATCACATACTAATCGAAAAAGTGAATTGTCCCAGTAACCAATTAGCTCAAATAATCACAATCATAATAAACACAGTTGCAGTGTTGGTATTCATAGATTTCAGTTTTCTGTTTACAAGCAACATTTTGGGGGCTTTTGAGGGATTTCAGAGTTGAAATTGTATACCGTTTGTTTTGAGCCGCTATGGTAACCGTGGCTATACGTCGTCCCTCTGTCTGACCTTATTCTGAGCGTCTGTGTGGGTCACGTTGAGCTGCAGCCCCATGTGCGCCAGCAGACACACCGTGCCGTTCTGGGTGATGTTATAGTTGCCGCGCTCTGGGGGTCCCGCTGGGGTCGGGACGGGCACCGGGGCTATGGTGGTCGGGCGGGGCGGCGCAGGAGTTGAGGCCTGGTCCGCTAAGCACACACTCTCTGACAAAAACAAGAACAAGGTTATTCTGGTTTCTTCTCTTTGCTTTGTCAGTTTATGGTGTAAGAAAGTGGCATTTATGTTCTAATCCAGATAGAGTATTATGACGGGTAATTCAAGTCTTGAAACTATGAACCTGTTAATATCTTTTTAGGGATTGGTTTCACAAACTTGGAATACTAATCCTAGTATAGGCCTTTCCAAAGACAACAATAATTACACAACCTTTTGAGGCTATTTTGATCGTAATTCATTTTGTTCAAACAGACAGAAGACAAACTGTTTGCCAGATCCTGATTCATATGGATAGGCCCCGTAATTAAATCAAATAATATTAAGCAACAATAACTATAGCATAACA
This sequence comes from Eucyclogobius newberryi, assembly GCF_026437365.1. Taxonomy (NCBI): domain Eukaryota; kingdom Metazoa; phylum Chordata; class Actinopteri; order Gobiiformes; family Gobiidae; genus Eucyclogobius; species Eucyclogobius newberryi. The sequence continues at coordinate 15,887,243 of NW_027316167.1, read as the reverse complement.
AATTTCACATTATACAATATCATTCTTAGCTGTTCTCAACATATTCATATGAATGACTCTCTTGTACAATAGGACTTACTTTTCCCTGGCTTCTCAACAACAAATGTCCTTAAAAGTGTTTAGTTTTTACATTTCATTATACTTCAAACGGATTATTGGGCACAACTTATCTATTAATCAATTTTTGGAACTAAAAGTGTCAAGCTAAATCATTGTAACAACAAAACATTATAAATCTGAGAGTTTCAGAAGTTATTTCTATCTATCGATCTGCAGGTTTACTTCATAAAGCTGGTTAAATACTAATGATCTATGGAGACAATGTGAAAGAAACTGAATTCATGTTTTCACTGTTGTTTGGTATCAATAATCATAAAACTTTGATATCGTGTCATCCCTACTTGGAACAAGCATTTGGAAACTCTTCATTTACCAACTAGTCTTTAATGTGTTAGGATATAATGAACACAAAGATTTACTTCTGTTTTTCAATTATTTTTCTCCATTCAAAAGACCTGAATTTCTTAATCGTCAGCCTTTGACAGGCACAAATTGTCTGTTTTCTCATACGTGTGTTTAACTGTCTTGTTTACCGTTTGGACTGAGGTCGTTGCCGCTCATGAAAGCCTGCAGCCTCACGTTGGACAAGGTGAGGTTTGCTGTGTCGAGTCTGAACGTGGCGCTGCTCAAACATCGATACGTGGTGTTCACCGGAGCCCAGATCCCGACCGATGCCGACACCACCGTCACCACGTCTGAAGCAACACAAGAGTCGTCTCATTGATGAAACGGGGAGTATGAAAATGCCAAAACTACTATCCAAACTAGATTTCTAGGTTTCAATTCTGTCGAAAATACCTGTCTGGAATAGTTTTTGAATGGTTTTCAAGTATCTACTTCACAATATATATAATACTTCATTGTAATATGAATGCAACTTTTTTTAAAAACAAAATTATGTAAATATATATTTTTTATTACCACATTGAAATTATTATCAACTAGCCTTTTCCTTAGTTGTAAATGTTGGTATTGTAACACTTTTATTTACTCTGTATTTGGTTTGTAAAAGTATTTAGAGAATAATCCGAAGATAAGAGATACTTAATTGTAACTGTAATTTAATAACCGTATTGACCATAGTCTGGACGATGTCTTTAGCAACTTATTGAACAATCATTATGTTTCCCAAAATACCTGACTAAAATTATTCACATTTCAAACTGAAGCTGTTCTTGAACCCTTTGGAGCAGAAACAATTGTCTTGTGAAGCTGGTCCTCTGTCATTTGGGCCTCTGGTGTCTGATTTACTCTATTATAAATGGAAACTGCACAGAGGAAGATCAGATTTCAAATTCCGCCTGGATTTGAAAAATTTATAAAGAGCAGTGAAGCTGGTGTCTGGAGGAGGCATTGATTGACACTAGTTAGTGCATTTATTGGGTTTTGACAAGCTTTGAAAACTGAAGCTAATTTGAGTAAAATTAGTTTTAGGTAATTTTTTTCAATTTGTGGGTTTATTAAGATAAGATAAGATAAGATAATCCTTTATTGCTGCTTTATTTTCATATTTAACACGTTCAGCAGCTGATAGTTTCCTTTTATTACATGTGGACGAAAAGGAGTAAATTAAGAAAAAGTCTGAGGGCCCAACTCATAGTAACAGGTTAAAATAACGTCGGGGAGCGCCTCATGGATGTGAAGGTGTATTAAAATAGGAACCAGTGAGTCAGGTGCTCTTTAGAGATCGGCGCTTGAATTTCTTTGTTCCAAAATAAAGATTATAGTTAGCCAATGATGTTAAATGAGCAGACAAAAACAACAATGTAAATTAAAAAATGCACCAACATGTTTGAGCTCTGTCAGGCCTTCTTCAGGGCATGTTAGAGTTGCTTTAAAGAATGTGATCTTTGAGAGTGTGTTTTACGAATGAGCCAAGCTTTAACACAACAACTCACTGACCAGAGCCTGGTAAACGTCACAATAGTCCGCTGCCTCTCACCTGAGCTGTTGGCCTCGGGGAAAACCGTGGCATCACTGAGGTTGTACTGGAGAGTGAGGTTTGTGACGCTGTACATGCTGCTGTTTGAGGAGAAGCTGAGGCCCAGAGCGTGTCCTGAGCCGAACACCGCCACGAGCCACGGCGGGCTGCTCTCAGACCCACACGAGCTGCTGCTGGGGTCCACTGTGGCCGAGCCAGGCAGCTCCAACACTGCTGACCGCTGTGACCACAAAATACTCTTTATGTTAGTTCAAACGCTTTGTTTTATGTCTCACCCTTTCTGTCACACCAACAGCTCTTTTGAGTTAACCATGACAAATACAACATTGTTGGGGGTTTTAGGTGTTATGTTATACTTGTCAAAAGTCAGATATAAGGGTCAAGATGATTAGGTTTGATAATTGATAATGGTGATTAATTAGGTCACAATAATCGAAATTCAAAAAAATATATAATCATGACATTTTATGTTTTTCAATTAAATTAATAGAAATGAACAGTGAACATTGTCCAACAAAATATGTATTTTTTTTTAGTGAAATTAAAATAAATGTAATGATTTTATCAGCAAAAAGTATTTGCTGTTCACCCTTTCCTCAAAAAAGTAAACCTGAATTTAAATTGCTTTTTATCTTGCTGTTTATGTCAAATTGAGCAATATGTGAAAGAAAACAAGAAGGGGAGAACATTTTAGATTTTATTGTCAGGAATCACAAATAATCTTTACACTGAAATTTGAACTTGTGACATCCCTAGTACTAATAGTAAGTAAAGTACTAAAAGTGAGAGCATTACCTCGCTGCTGGAGGTGTTGTATGTGATGGAGAAAAGTGCAGAAAGGTCGGCCTTGATACATGTTGAGTTTCCTTCTCTCACTTCAAGAGTCACTGCCTGAATTCCACCTGTGAAAAACATACAACTTTAGACAATTAGGAACGAGACAGGAAGACAACATTTAACAATTAACTAAGCTTAAGCATAACAATATATAGATTTAGTTTTCCCCATGTCATGTGATGTAAAAACAGCAGTGCAACAGGTTTCCACAAGAGGTCTCCAGTTTGCTTTTATGTACTATCAGCATGAGATAAACGAAAACTATTAAAACTGCATCCTGTAGTTTAGAACAGGACACAACTTCACATGTATTGTTAAAAGACCTGTGGAAGTACTACACAAAAATGTATATTATGTCAATCCAGCTGTTAAAACCTGTCTTTAAACGTATTTGTCGAGGTTTAATGATTAGACAATATGAACATTTTTTTATTATTTTTTAAATAATTCTTTGTGTAGTGTATTTTTCACTATAAACGATGAACCCGGTGTTCAAATTTTGCATATCTACAAAACAACATTCACAATATGAGCTAAATTTCGATAAATGCCCGCCTCTTCCCATTCTCCACACATTAACTTATTTCAGCACTAATTACATAACTCTGTCAAACGGTCACAATGACTTCTCTTTAATTGTCTCAATATTATTGTCAGTTATTGATTGTAAAGGAAGTCTGCAGCGTCTGTCAAACAAACACTTCCTCTGCTGTGGTACTCTAGTCAGCCAGATTATTCATGCATTCAATGCTGATGTCCCACATAACACAGTGTGTAACCACATGGTCACAGGCAAACATAACCTCACTAAAATCAATAGAGTCATTATACAAAAAAAGAAGATATTAGATTAAAAAAACACTAAGACTGAGGTTGTTCGCAAACTCCTCGGTGGCAGGGCTCCGGGGGTGGATGAGATCCGCCCTGAGTACCTAAAGTATATGGATGTTGTAGGACTTGTAGGTCTTGGTTGACACGTCTCTGCAACATCGCGTGGCGGTCGGGGACCGTGCCTCTGGACTGGCAGACCGGGGTGGTGGTCCCTTTGTTCCAACTACAGAGGGATCACACTCCTCACCCTATAAGGTCTATTCCAAGGTACTGGAGAGGAGAATCCGAACAATAGTCGAACCTCGGATTCAAGAGGAGCAGAGTGGTTTTCGTCCCGGTCGTGGAACACTGGACCAGCTCTATACCCTCCATCGGGTGCTCGAGGGTTCATGGGAGTTTGCCCAACCAGTCCACATGTGCTTTGTGGATCTGGAGAAGGCTTTCGATCGTGTCCCTCGGGGTGTCCTTTGGGGGGTGCTCCGAGAGTACGGGGTCCGGGGCCCTTTGCTCAGGGCTGTCCGGTCCCTGTATGACCAGAGCAGGAGCTGTGTTCGCATTGCCGGCAGTAAGTCAGACCTGTTCCCAGTGCATGTTGGACTCTGCCAGGGCTGCCCTTTGTCACCGGTTCTGTTCATAATTTTTATGGACAGAATTTCTAGGCGCAGTCAGGGATCGGAGGGTGTCCGGTTTGGGGACCACAGGATTCCATCTCTGCTGTTCGCAGACGATGTTGTCCTGATGGCTCCATCAAACCCGGACCTGCAGCATGCACTGGGACGGTTTGCAGCCGAGTGTGAAGCGGCTGGAATGAGAATCAGCACCTCCAAATCCGAGGCCATGGTTCTTGACCGGAAAAAGGTGGGGAGTCATTGCCCCAAGTGGAGGAGTTCAAGTATCTCGGGGTCTTGTTCACGAGTGAGGGAAGGATGGAGCGTGAGATCGACAGGCGGATCGGTGCAGCGGCTGCACTGAGTAGAGCCGCTGCTCCTCCACGTCGAGAGGAGCCAGCTGAGGTGGCTCGGGCATCTGTTCCGGATTCCTCCTGGGCGCCTCCCTCGGGAGGTGTTTCAGGCATGTCCCACCGGGAAGAGGCCCCGGGGAAGACCCAGGACATGCTGGAGAGACTATGTCTCTCGGGTGGCCTGGGAACGCCTCGGGATCCACCCGGAGGAGTTGGAGGAAGTGTCTGGGGAGAAGGACGTCTGGGAGTCCCTGCTCAGACTGCTGCCCCCGCGACCCGGCCCCGGATAAAGCGGGAGAGGATGGATGGATGGATAATCTTTAACATTTCTGTATTTGTTTCTCTATTGCACACTGTAATTTCATTTTAGGCTTTAATGTATTTTCTGCTTTCACTGATGTAGCTTCATATTAGATCATTGTTGTTAATAAATGCTATTTTTAGGGAGACAATTTTATCAACTGTCCAGGGACAACGGATGAAAAATAGCCTTCCAGGTACATTTACAATAATGTTATTAACGTACACTGTCCCTGTCAAATAAACAAAGAAATAAAATAGAATATAAATACCTAGATCTCATCATTTCTTATGGAGCTCGGAATGGAACGTCAACTAATGACCGTTGTTGGTCCATAGAGCCACATTGCCAAAACATTGGAAAAAAGTAGACAAAAAAGCTGGAACAACCTGATAAAAAGCCGAGCCAACACATCTATCACTCTATAAAAACAGAATACTTCTGAATGAATGCTGAGTTTAGTATTTAGCATCTTAAAACCTTCATTGGTTTAAAATGTGATGTGACGTCAGAATCCCAGGCTCTTGCGCAGGGCATTTTATTTTATTTATCGAATTATAGACACTTTAGAACTTATTAAGGCTATAACACATCTGAATATTCACAACAATGGGGCGGCTGTAGCTCAGTGGTAGAGTGCTTGTCTTCTGACCCAAAGGTCGGCGGCTCGACTTCCCGCTCGGTCAGAGCGGTCAGATCCACTGGCACGCAGGTTGGCGTTGGTGGTGCGATCGCAGCTGCCTCATGTGAATACTGTCGTTGTGTCCTTGGGCAAGACACTTAACCCAACTCGCCCCCAGTGTCTGTGAACATCTGGGTGTGAATGTGTGAGTGAATGGGTGACTGGTTCCTTGATGCAAAGCGCTTTGAGTACCTTGATGGTAGAAAAGCGCTATATAAATGTGACCATTTGATTTTGAACAACTAAAGTCTTTATATGAGATGTCAATAATCTTAGAACTATAAGCATCTATGGATAATGTTACGTGTGTTAATGTCTAATAATATATCTTATCTTAAACATGTTTGTTGCGTGTTTGTACATTTTATGATGACATGGCTGGTATCGAAAGTATCAATATTTAGAATTGATTTGCACATCCCTAATCTTAACATTAAAAAAATCAGTTGTGTAAGTGCAGCATGTACATTTACCTCCAGCTACTTTGATTGCCAACATTTTTGCATTTAATTTCCTGCTTGTCACCATGGAGATTAAGCAAATAGAATCCCTGTTTCTACTGTATTTTTGAGCAATACAAACTGTATGATTTATTCCTGTATTGGTTGAAATGTGACGCAGTGGTTCTGTATTTTTTTGGTAGACAGTTGAATTCATTTTAGATCTGAGTGCTACTTTTGACACTGTCGATCATGGGATCCTCTTTCAGAGACTAGAGGACTGGGTGGGCATCACTGGCACCGCCCTAAACTGGTTAAAGTCTAAGACAGGAAGTGCTTTGTTGAAATTGGTAACTGTCTCAGACCACATGGCCCTGACCTGTGGGGTGCCCCAAGGGTCAGTCCTGGGTCCCCTTCTGTTCAACCTCTACATGCTGCCATTAGGTCAGTTGATACGCAGTGAAAATGTGTCCTATCACAATGATATAGACGAGTCAGATCTATGTTTCACTGACGGCAGGTGAATATGGACCAGTGAATTCCCTCTGTCACTGCATCCTACAGATCAGTGTGTGGAAGCAAAACAACTTTCTCATTGTCTTTGACCCACAGAAACAAAAGAGAAAGTGTTAGCAGTCACCTCCAGAGTCTCGCTCTAAAACCTACAAATCAAGTTAGAGATCTGGGGGTAATAATGGACTCAGACTTGAATTTTAAAAATCAATTGAAATCAATAACATCAGCAGCTTTTTACCATCTAAAAAAACATTGCCAAAATCAAAAGTATAGTGTCTAAACCAGACTTGGAGAGACTTATCCGTGCGTTTGTCTCCAGTAGATTAGACTACTGTAACGGCCTGCTCACTGTCCTCTCCAAACCAGCTGTAAAACAGCTGCAGTACATCCAGAACGCTGTTCATGTCCTGACTAGAACCAGGAAGTACCATCACATTAGTCCTGTTCTCAGGTCTCTGCACTGGCTCCTGTGGCTCAGAGAATAGACTTTAAAGCCGCTTTGCTTGTGTACAAGTTTCTCCATGGCCTAGAACCAAAGTACATCTCGGACATGTTATTGCCATATGAAACATCTCAGACTCAGAGGACCTCCGGGACCAGCCTCCTGCTGGTGCCAGAGTCAGGACTAAACATGGACCGGCCAGCTGCTGGTGCCAGAGCCAGGACTAAACATGGACCGGCCTCCTGCTGGTGCCAGAGCCAGGACTAAACATGGGGAATCTTTGTTTAAGTTTTATGGAGCTAAAATCTGGAACAGTCTTCCTGAAGATGTGAGACAATCCTCTACTCTGGCAATGTTCAAATCCAAGCTCTAAACAGTTTTGTTTAGCAGTGCATGTGACTGAAATGACTTTCTTTGCACTCTTCTCTTTTATGTCTTGAACTGTTTTGTGATTTCTGTCATCTCCCTGTGATTTTAATGCAATTTTCCTGTTGTGTGAAGCAATTTGAATGGCCTTGTGTACGGATTGTGCTCTACAAATAAACTTGCCTTGCCATCGTTCCATTTATCACAGCAATCATAAAGATGCAAAATTGAGACAAGCCTTAATGTCCTTTTTGCTCAGTAGTGTTTTTTGTCTTAGATACTCTCCCATGCAGGCCATTTCCTCCCAGTATCTTTCTTATGGTGGAGTCATGTTCATTGTATATATTTGTGGGGTCTTCTGTGACTTCTTGGATGAGTCGTTGCTTTGCTCTTGGGGTAATTTTGGTCGGCTGCCCACTCCTGGGAAAGTTCCCCACTGTTCCATGTTTTCGTCATTTGTGGATAATGGCTCTCATTGTGGTTCGCTGGAGTTCCAAAGGTTTAGGAACGGCTTTATAACCTTTTCCAGACTGATAGGGCTCAATTACTTTCTTTCTCATTTGTTCTTGAATTTCTTTGGAACTCTGAATGCTTTTGAAGATCTTTTGGTCTACTTCACTTTTTCAGGCAGGTCCTATTTAAATGATTTCTTGATAGAGATCCCGTGTGGAAGTAATAAGGCCTGGGTTTGGCGAGAGAGATTTAACTCATTTATGATAAACCCCAGTTAAGTTATGTTTTAACAGGAGGGGCAAACACATTTTTATACAGGGTCATATAGGTTTGGATTTTGTTTTCCCTTAATAATAAAAAGCTTTCATTTAAAAACTGAATTTTGTGTTTCCTTGTGTAGTCTTTGACTAATAGTTACATTTGTTTGATGATCTGAAACATGTAAGTGTGACAATCAAGCAAAAAAAAAAAAAAGAAACCAGGAAGGGGCAAACACGTTTTCACACCACTGCATTTGATACTTTGCCAGCATAGACCCACACTGCGTGAGCAGCAGAGCCAAAGGTCCTTTTGTGAACTCCACGCAAAGCAGTTGAACAATAGCGAGGCCAAACTTGTGCTCATTCAACAACATTAATAATAAACACATTCAATTGGTTTAAACACATTCTACAGGATGTGGATGTCCTGACCTTATGATTGCACGGTCATGTGAAACTTTACAACTGCTTCGACACAGAATGTAATAGAACAAAGTAAACAGGTTGTTCGTCCAGCAAATCTTATGACTGGACATCCTGTATAAATAAAAGGAAAAGTAGAATATTCAACGTATAATATTACATTTAGGAAATCTTTGATATTTCCGTTTTATCTTAGTTTTGGTTTAATTCAATTTGTACAGCAGAGTTGGGGAGTAACTACCATAAATACGTACAAATGTACAGAAACAGATTTTCAGTTTGGAGTAACTGTATTCTGGTACTGTGAGAATACAGTTACTTTCATTGCGGTATTTTATCACACAATTTATACTTCAAACTGCACACTGCTAGAGATTTTTTTTTAAAAAATGCTCTGATTTTCCGTCTCTAATCAGTGAAAAAAAAAGGGAAAACATGAAGCTGTTTCAATCCTGTGTCATGATTTTCTGTAATATAATGCAACCAAATGTGAAAGTAATCTACAGTAGTATTAGTAGTAGTAACAAAATATGTTGTTTACATTTAATGAAGGCATTCAGAATTCTAAAAACATTATTAAAGTATTCTTCCCTTCACTGTGTTTATTGTTATCCCGGCGGACATCCTAAGATTTTTATAAGAGATCTTCTACTGAGAGTGTTTTTCAAACTTCCTATAAGTTATTTGTTCTTTTCTTCTGTATCTATCTCTGTATCTACCTGCGTTGCATCAATGGAATTTCCCCATGTGGGACAATAAAGGATTACCTTATCTTAAATGTAATCTATGCTCATCAATAATTCTATGTTTATTGTATTCATTTATGAGGTCTTTTTAGTTTCTCCCTGCACTTTTTGTCTCGCCTGGAACGCGGAGTCTTCATAGTTTGTATTCTGGATCCCAGGCAACTATTTTTGCACTTGCATCCCTTTTTTCTATTACAGACATACTTATGTTATCTATGAGCAAAATAAACAAAATCAATTGGTTGAAATTGGAAGAGGAAAAGTTGTTAAATCCACAAATACCATGTGGTCTTCTGTGTCCTACATTTAAAGCACATATGTCCAGATAAAACCAGCAGAAGCTATGATGCCTTCAAAACCATATCCGAGAGACACTCTGGTTTAGACTGGCTTTTAGACAAGGAACAAGTCAACTACAGCAAATACAACTGTTATAATGGGTTTATACTAAAGAGAACACATTTCACTATTTAATAACAATAAACAATCGAGGCTGGTGTTGGACAGACCAGGACAGTTATTTTGACTTCTGGAAACTTCTAGAACTTCAGATAGAATAAAATGAATGCAATAAAAACTCATCAATCTAAACAAAACCAAGAATCAAACTGGTGAAATGGTAAAAATAAACAGTAATCAGCCCTTGTTTATTGCTGATTAAACAACCTAAAAAAAAATGCTATGCTACTTTTTATTTTTGCCTGCACCATTATAATTCTAAATGACTGTATGACGTAAGGTTATTTATGCGAGTTGTGTGTGAAGCGCTTTGTAATACTGTTTTAAAAAAAAAAAATAGCTGTACAAAATACTTGAGACTACAAAAAGATGATTATTTTACTTTGTTATGTTTTAATGCTAACACAAAATCTGTGAAATTAATTACGCTGTGCAATATAGCTAAAAATAAAACCGCAAACACATTTTATTGCCCATGACACAGTTCTCTTGCACTGCGCAGTAAACAACAGGACGCTTCATCATCATCATCTGCGATAGAGAGCGCACGACGTGACCACAGACAATGCAAAAAGACTCACCAAACACCGCGAGCAAGAGGACAACACTCATGGCCCAAGCGTGAACGGTCTTCATGGTGAAATAAAAGCGTATCTTTGTTGGTCGGCGGTGAGGTTTTGCGTAGCTTGAGGCGCAGGTGGGAGCACAAAACGCACTTGACTTTAATATTACAAAACTACGGCAAGCACATCGCTCTAGTTACGCACCGCGCTGTTGTTTACGCTCCTTTCGCGATGGCAATATCCAGTTTTTTCCCCCTTGTTGTGATAATATGGCGAAGCCCGGCGCGGTTAATAGATTTTTTTGTTCAGTTTTTTCGTGGCTGGCAACTGGGGTGATTTAAGCCATGTATGTGATCATGTGAACGAGCGGAGCGGCGCTGTCACGTGACTCCGCCCCCTCCACGCGCCTCTGAAGTCTGCACACTGCCCTATCTGAACCGCTCCTACACAGAACCAGGAACTCAAGTGTAACAGTACCGATGATATAATAGATACATGAACAGTACAGCGCACTTACTTCCTGCATCTTATTCTGCTCAAAAGTTAAATTGCACTTGAGCAATATTTGATTTTGCAATGTTTTATTTTATGTTTAGTCTACAATGCAATACATTTCCAGAATCGGGGGATTTAAATGAAAAAACAACCCGAAACAACGAAATGGCAATTAAAAACATGCATTAAAAATATATATTGAATTAACATTTGCAAAACAGTAGTATGAATATGTAATTAGCGATCAATAAGTGTTTTTGAGATGATGCAGTTTTCGTTACACATTTCCTGTTGTGTAAGTTGTGTGATATAGCCTACCCAATTTTTAAATTATCTTATTGTAGCTCTAACCTTTCCATTTGTCATGTAATTGATTGTTAAGCTTTAAATATATTTTTGGAAAACATTTCCAAGTTCTACAGTTTTAAAATATTTCAACAGGTGAATTTTGATTCAGTTTCTGAATAATATAATTTTTCCAAATGCACCTTTTACAAACGGATACGGAAGGTGTGACAATCAACCCAGGTCTCCTCAAACCCTCCCAGTGCCCGCTGATATGTGTAGGGTTCAAATAAATAAACAAATAAAGTGCAGGCTATAGCTCAAATGTAGGTCACTGATAATGCAATCAGATACAGTGGTGCCACGGTGTTGAAACGAGTACTTTATTGTGAATTGCTCAAGCCATCTCAAGATATTAATCTGGTAAATTCAACAGTAATTTACAGCCGTAACTATAGCCTAGTTGCCAATTGCATTAATCAGACAATGATTATTAGCATTTATAAGCTGATAGTAGTCATGGTAACAGCAAACTCCTCTATAGATTTTTTTAAAGTCAATAATATTGAGTCAGTAGATATTATGTATTATTCCTGATGTTCACCTTGTTTTTAAAAAAAAAAAAGACAGTTGTAGAAAAGACCATGATCTTTTCAAATGAGTTTGCTTATTCTCCTGTTATTATGTTCATAACTTGAGAGAGCTATGAGTCGTCAACAAGGCGCTAATAGACCTGTGGACTTCCTTGAACACAAGTGTCATTTCTTTTCAGGGAAGCTACAAGTGGTTTGTGCGACTTCTCTATTCTGGCATTTACAAAAAGTTGGTGTTATTAACCACAAAATATCTTCCAGTCAATGAAAAATGAGGAACATTATAAAAAGCAAGCATTACCTAGTAATAAACTGGTGCTTTCTTGAGTAATAAACCCATGTGAATGAATCATTTCACATATTTAGTAACTTTTCTGAGGGTCTGCCACCTGCTTCTGGTCTCCAGGGAAATTTTATTGCCTGGAATGTTTCACCCTGTGGCATACACTTAATCATCCCCAGTGGAACAAGCAAAAGGTGCCATGAGGCCAAGTTACAGGTCAGATCTGTGAAAAGATGACTGCTCACAATAAGTAGGGATTTATAATTATAAAGACTAAATATAGCCGCAAGCGGCAATGATCGGCCCTCGCCACGCCGCCGCCACACCGCCGCCACGCCGCAAGAGGAGGGGGCGCTAACGCGCCCCAATTGTCCTTTTATTACGCCTACTGCTGAATCTGTGACGCTGTCACATCTTCTCCCCTTTGTTTTACCATCAAAAAGCTATTTTATTTTGAATTCTTGGCAAAATGTGCGGCTTTTCCGCACAGACACCGTGACTCTTTGAATGAAAATGTGGATAACTTTTGATGGTCCTGAAGATGAGTCTCACCAAATTTCAGGTTAATATGTCTAACGCCCTGGGAGGAGTTTGTGAAAGTCTAAAGTGTAAACATGTTCTGGCGATTTCCCCATTGGAATAACATGAAAGGTTTCGGTCATCGTTACGGCAACGCCATAACAATTATGACGTGGGTCTCATTGACTTTTTTGATGGGGATGCCAAAATTGAGTTGTGTGTCAAATTTCATATAATTTCGCAAAACTAAACATTTAACCTCCATATAAAATCTGTAGGGGGCGCTGTGGCGCCAAATGAATTTATTTCACTTCAAGTAGGTTTAGGGCAAAGAGTTTAACAACTGATTCTAATTTGACGCAATTCGGACTTTATCTGCGCAAACGGCAGAAATTTTAAATATGGGAGATTTCTGAAATTCTAGCTACAGTTTGCGGCTTCGCCGCAAAGAGACCGTGAGAGGTATCAATGTAATTTGGATAACTTTTGATGTCCCACTCCTCAGTAGCATTTTCACCAAATTTCAGCTTTTTAGGGCCAACGCCCTGGGAGGAGTTCGTAAAAGTACGACGTTTGGAAAAACTCCGATGTCATGTTTAGCCATTTTTGAAGCAATATGGCCGACATTTGGTTGGGCGGACGGCGTTGCCGTAATAATATTTTTTACTTCTCTTGTCACCATCTACCTCGGCGCCAAATTTCATGATTCTACGATCAGATTTTTTTTGGGTCATTTCCCATCTCTCAATGCATTTTTGGTACATTTGGGAGCGCTGACGCGCCAATTTTTTTTGTTTTAGAAAAGGGAAATAGCCAGAATGTAGAGAGGCACGATTTTTAGAGGTGTGAACATTTTTGTGACTTTTCGTCAATGTTCACTGGGTGAAAAATAGGGGGGTTGGTCCCGAGAAGAAGAAGAAGAAAGAATAATATTCCGATGCGAAAACAATGTTTCCCATTTTTCAAATATCATAAACTATACATTTTCGGAAAGCGCTCGCGCTTTCCTACCTCATGGTGTGGGTCCCTGGTCACTGACGGGTACTTTCGTTAATTTTGAGTGGGCTCCGCCCACTTTGTGTTTTTGGCCCTCTATACAGTAATAATGTTCAATTTTTGCATTACATGCTTATATGCACGGAACATGCAAGAGATGGGGAACGTATTCGTGAGCTACTTAGCGCAAATGAGTGCTTTATATGGGGATGACGACCGCTTCGCGGTCGTCATCTCAATGTAAAGTGCTCGTTTAGTGCGCACTTTTGCACGGGCTTCGCCCGTTTACAACGGTAATGTTCCATTTTCCTACTACTAATTAGTATGCACGGGGCGTGCATGAGTGAAGGAGTGCGTTAGTGAGTGTTTGGAAGTGGGCGAGCGCTTCGCGCTCGATTTCGTGCGCACTACGTGCGCACTTTCGCAGCCGTGCTTCGCACGGCCTTACAAGATTAATAGGCCTCTCGCCAGCTTGTGGCGCTCGGGCCTAATAAAAACTGTGAATAGACAAATTGAATTCCATTGTGTAAAGTTACACAGTGCACCTTTAAACGTTACACAGTCGTCAGGACAAACATGGGAATCAACATTTGCTTAGTTTAATAATTTCACACGTCAGGAGCCACATCAGACACAGAGCAAAACGAGACCACGCAGGAACATCGACTTTGTCTGTTGAACGACTAAGGCACTGGCCGCACATGTGACGGCCCCTGCGCTCACTGTGCCACGAGCGCATGTGTTATGGTGGAGTCAGCTGACACTTTTCCTGCGTTCACGAGGGAGTGCAAACCCTCAAAGCAGCTCTGAAGTTTCATCAATGCCCCGAGACATTCTGCTGCTACAATCTCACAGCTACTCACACACGGCAATGTATATGGATGCATTAAGTTATTCTAAATGGACACAATTTTGATTAAACAGAGTATTATGAGATCTTCAAGCATCAGTATTTATTTTAATTTTGCCTAAAACGTTCCATAGTATGATATTAGGCTTTATTCTATTACAGGTGAATAAAAGAAGATTTTAATAAAGAGTTAAATTGCAAAAAGAGATTTGAAACAGTTTAAATAGCATTTATCTTTTTGTTGCCATCGTCTACAGATATGATACAATTATTTCTTGTGGACTTTATCAAGGAGGGGTGGAATGTTCTGAATGAAGTCAAATACAACACACAAAGAGCAAACTGGCACTTATCCGGTTTTGCAAATACGTTCTTATAGCGAGCGACGTCTGTTATATTGTGCACCTTTAATACTTGCTGCATTTTGATTTGAAAAGATCATTTTTGTTGTAAAAATGTTTGTCGTGTTGAGTCCAGTAAAAGATGTATTTAAAAAGCAATATTTATCACTTGTGAATAAAGGGGATCAAATTGAGCTTGTATACCATGTTCCTAAATTAAAAATACCTGCTTTATATGTTCATATCTCGGCATGAAATGCCTCAAAATCCAGCCTTCTCTCACATGTTTTTGTACACATTTTATAGTGAAATTACATTAAAAAAAATGAATTGAATTTGGTCACTGGTGGAATTCTTGTTTGGTTTAGGGGCTCAATTTGAGATGAAACTGGAACAAAATTGTCATTAACTTTATTTAAATGAAGTAATAGACGGCATATCCTGAAGGACGAAGGCTGAACTCTTATTTTCTCCTTTTTTCCAAACCACAAATGGGATGTCTTGGATAAAAAAAAAAGAATGAAGAGTATTTTGTATTATTAAATATTTATTCAGCTTTACTTCTCTCACTCAATACAATCTCTTATACAAAACGCTGGGTGGTGACATTGAACATTTTGGTCAAAAACAACAAAAGAAATCCAAAGAAGTGGCTTACCTGAATAAAAATTTAGAATATTTTCAGACACAAAACATCTAAACCTCAATTCCTTTTTGTTTTGTCCCTAACAACTCCAAACAAGCATTCAAAACTCAGCAGTTAATGCAATCATCCATAACGAGAACTCTTGAACATAAATTAAAACTAAATGTGTAGCTAAAGACAAACCAACTATAGTAGAAAACATTTCATTAGTTGGACGTGATAATGAAAATCCTAATACGGAAGAAATAAGAGAAAAGAAAAAAGGAAAAAAAAAAAGAGAGGAAAAGTGCTATTTTAATCGAGCTTTGCATTAGCAGAAAGTCTTTGTGGAGCAACCATTACCAGCAAAGTAGACCATGTCCACAGCAACAATGAACTAGGTCTGACTTGGATCCCGTCAAAAAATGAACACGCGGCGGGATGATGCGGCGTCTCGTCCTGGTTGAAGTCTGGTGTTTCGATGGCTGGAGGGCTGCGGTGGTGTCGGAGGCTGTGATTGAACTAGAACGGTGACGCTCCATCAGGCAACGTAGTGGTACTGGTTCGGAGTCTCTTTGTCTCGCTCCATGTAGTCTCTGTCGATGAGGGACTCGATCCTCTTCTTCAGGTCTCCCGGCTGCAAAGTGACGAGGAAGAGGAAATCATGCAACCGCTAGCGTCACAGTATTCATACTTTAGTGTAATGCATGTAAACACTGTGTAAACACTGTCACTTTGACGTTTGTAAGTTGGGGAAACACATGGTTGATTATGTTTGTCAAGTAGTCAATATCCAACTTCCAGCTGCATTTGTTTTTTAAGTTCTCAAGAGTTAAAAAGGATGTGTGGGGCTTGATTAAATAAACTAAACATTTCCAACTGTCAAACTGTTGTGGCCCGCTACGTTTCGGATGCAGACTGTCCCTTTTTTAATGCTAAAAACTAAACAACGCTCAACACCACTGCACTTGTAATGTTTTCCATCTTGTGTTATCCTCAGGTGTTTGAGTGGTTATTAGTTGCCGAAATAGCCCTGGTTTTCCATAGTCTGCGACGTTTTGTGGCTGCAAATTTGCATAAAAGCCAACATGTGGAGTGCACGCGTCTTTAAATGCAGGTGCTCTCTTAAGAAACACTGGAAGAGTCTACGATTTCATTTAGAAAATAAAATAAATGACTCAAAACAGGGATTGCAACATAAAGTCTTAGAAGTTCCGTAAACATTGATACCATGAAAAACCCTGAAATCTTTGAGTTACTTAACAATCTCTGAAAGATTAATAATCATATATTTTAAGAACAATTTACAGTAAATAAATCCTGATATTTTAAATTAATTTGCACGGTAAAGTAAATTCTATGGGCCTCACGTTGTTCAGAAATCTATTTTTAATCTGGCTGTATTTGTCAGGACCAGTGGTGTAAGAATAAGTGGTCCTGTAATAAAATTGTAATAACACTGTGACCACAGGGTGTTGTAGGATGTGAAGCACGTCTTCTGGTTTAGATGTGTTACCTTAACAGGAAACTTGAGCTGGTTGTAGAGCTCAGAGACGAGGAGGTTGTGGCTCAGAGTCTTTCTCATCTTCATGATACGAACCACAGCTGCATCGATCTGATACTGTCTGTCCTGAAACACGCGCTCTGTGGTGCTCACCTGCTCCTCCACCTAAGACCAAACACAGTAAAACTCACATTGAGCTGAGGCTGTTGTCTTTATGGCTCAACCTATTCTATCAAGGTTTACTTAGACTTGTACAAAACATAGAATTGTTTACTTCAGGGTTAATTTGGACCTTTTACAAACAGATACGGAAGGTGTGACAATCAACCCTGGTCCCCTCAACCCTCCCTGTGCCCTCTGATCTGTGCAAGCCATTAATACACACATTCAACACACAACTCTTCATATAAATAAACAAATAAAGCGCAGGCTATAGCTCAAATGTACTAATAATGCAATCTGATACAGTGGTGCCACGGTGTTGAAACATAAATACAACTAAAATACATCTATTGTGATTTTCCCAATGCCATCTCAAGGTATTAATCTGGTAAAGTGAATAGTAATTTACAGCCGCAACTATAGCCTAGTTGCCAACTGTATTAATCAGACAATGATTATTAGCATTTATAAGCTGATAGAAGTCATGGTAACAGCAAACTCCTCTTTTTGACTTTTTAAAGATGTTTCAAAACTTAAAAAAAAAAATCTATTAAAAATTAAACTATTATCCCGAGAATTAAGAAGTCATTAAACAGTAATTATTAGAAAATACTGTATAAAAGCACTAAACATCCCATCCCTTCATTACAATCCTGGGAGTGCCCAGGTTGGGCGTGACTTTCCTACCATGGACTACCCCAGGACAAATGAGGGATTACTCACTTCTAGTCTTAATCTATTGAAAGGTCACAGTAATGACCTGGGCTGGAGAGGCTTGTCATACCGTTTCTTTCATCTGAATCTGGTTGATCTTAATCCGGAAGAGTTTATGTTTAAAATCCATGTTGAAGTTAAATCGATCTCCGTCTTCCACGTCTTTCCCTCTGGGCATTTTGTTGAGGACTCGTGCTTTTCCACAGGCCAAAGACTGCAGTGTGCGCCTGAGCTCGCCCTCCTCTGAGACACAGCAGCAGAGACAAATCAGACAAATGCACTTCTACTACCACACTACATGAATTAGATAATAAGACTCTTACCTATGCCTGTAGCTGTGCGTATTTCCTCAATACTGAACTCCTCTCCCTCATTGAACATCAGCAGCACCAGCGTTTGGAACAGAGACACCTGGACCTCCTTCTTCCCCTAAAGTTATAAATAAACAAAGTCAAATCATGCCCATAATACAAAGCATTTGTCTCAGTACATTTTACTGATGTGATTACCTCTTTAAACTCTGCCTTGAGCACAGCATGGCCCAGTGTTGGCTGCCACTGCAGTTTCCTCCCACTGTGTTTGCCCAGATAAAAGAGCTTAAACACCTCCTGGAGTTTCACCATCTACAGGTAAACACATACAGCCCTTTATACGCCATTTTATCGTTACATAAGGTCAATATTCTAGAGTGGAAGTTTTGTATTTTGTATGGAAAGTTTATCATGTTTATACAATAGCCTTGTTTGTTTCCGAGTCAAAGTGGTACATTTCAACAGTATGTATAGTGTGCTGCACAAAGTGTCCCGTATCAGCCTGTTTGAGTGGTCATCAGAGGTCCACGGGAGTTACACCCAAAGGGTTCTGATGCAAACCGGCTCCAGAAGGTAGACAGGGGAAAACAGGATGTGAGAGTGTGAGTGAGTGTGTAAGAGTGTGTGAGTGTGAGTGTGTGTGAGTGTGTGTGAGAGAGTGTGAGAGAGTGTGAGAGAGTGTGAGAGAGTGTGAGTGTGTGTGAGAGAGTGAGAGAGTGTGAGAGTGTGAGAGAGAGTGTGTAAGAGTGAAAGAGCATGAGTGTGAGAGAGTGTGAGAGAGAGTGTGAGAGTGTGTAAGAGTGTGAGAGTGTGAGAGAGTGTGCGTGTGAGAGAGTGTGAGTGAGAGTGTGTGTGAGAGTGAGAGAGTGTGTGAGTGAGAGAGTGAGAGAGTGTGAGTGTGAGAGAGTGTGAGTGAGAGTGTGAGAGTGTGTGTGAGAGTGAGAGTGTGTGAGAGAGAGTGAGAGAGTGAGTGTGTGAGTGTGTGAGTGAGAGAGTGAGAGAGTGAGAGAGTGAGAGAGTGTGAGAGTGTGAGAGTGTGAGTGTATGTATGCATTTTCTAAAAACAAAATAAACCTGAATTTGAATTATGTTGATCTAGAGTGAGTCTGGTTGAAATCAGCTCTAATAACCTTCATTGAAAAACTTGAACTCTTAGATCGTACCTCAGTGGGCAGGTGCACGTCCATGGGGGTATACGAAGGCCAATAGCCCATAGTGAGGATGTTCACAGTGAGTTCTATGTTACTGGGTTCACTCTGGTTCATTATATACTGTAAAAGACGCAAAATAGTTTATGTAGTTCACCATTACTTACAATAAGTTATTTTAGTGTTGGGTTGATTATTACCTGTTTGAACTGAATCATTATATCTTTGGACAGCTCCATGTCTTTAAACATACCCTCTAATTTACTTGTAAAAGCCGCTCCACACTCTGGAAAAGAAAAAGAACACACATTTTACCCTGGCTAAAAAATCCAAACTTTTTATGTTTAATAAAGAATACATTCATTTTAAATTAAACATATGTTGTATGAAATAATAGTTACCATGTTTAAGCTTGGAGAGCATGGACTTTTCTGCATCTACAGATGCACTCTTGCCAACCAGCAGTCGCTTGGCAAGGTCTTTCTTGTAAAAAGCCTCAAACACATCCTTTCCTGAATATAAAAAGATAAGGGGCTCGTGAAAGTTTTTACAAAAAGAAGAATAATTGCTGTAATTTTAAACTAACACTGAAATTTGCCTTTGATGCTTAATTTTGCAAATTTTAGCATCAATTTACAGAGTGTAACTAACCATGAATGAAGCGGAAGATGATCATTATCTTGTCCAGGATTCGCTCCAGCTCTTCTTCTGTAGCCTCTTTGTTTCCTGCTCTAAGCTTTGAATCCACATATTTTGCTGGAAAAAGACACCAGTGTATCAAATAATTCTTTGCAGAAACAAAACAAAATAAAGCAGACTACAGGATAATGGCTCACCGATGAGTTCAGCAGGTTTGTTTGGCCTTTTGTTGATGAAAGTTTCAAAGGCTTCCTTCATTGCATTGATGAAACCCTCGTTGCGAGCAAAACAATTGTGAGCCACATTGTCCATTTTGTCTTTAAAGTCCAGCAGCTCCTGCACCATATCCTTGTCTTTCTCTGGCGTACATACAATTTCACTGCCAAAAGACTGTGGCAAAAAAAATATTATATATTCAAAACACAATGTTTTATTCAAGGTTCATCAAGGATCAAATTGTATGACTTTAAAGTGTTACCTTGATATATTCTCGCCAAAACTGAAGCAATGTAGGAAGTCCTCCTTTGACTTTACTGAAGAGCTGGTACAAAAGAGCTAGCTCAGTGACACGGTTCGCATCTAATAATGTGCTCAGGCCTGAAAAATACAATCAGAATACAAAATAACGTACACATTGACCTACGGTGCTCGGCATGACATTTTGAGTTGAATAGTCTCACCTTTGTGAAGTATTGAAGTCATATGTTCTCCTAGAAGTTGTTTTTCAACACAGCTAATAAGTGGTTTTCTGTTCAAAGTTAAAATTGTGTTTCAATCTATTCATTATGTATTACAACAGAATTTTTAAAAAAATGTGTCGCCCAGAGACTTACTGTGTGCTTTGGTCGAGATAACTCATAATACGATCATTCTCTTCTTCAAGTCGTCGAGCCACGTGGTGCAAATACTCAGGCACCTGGTCACATTAAATACACATAAATCTTTGAATGGAAGCAATTTTGCTGCTTTGGGCCTGTGAGAAAAGATTAAGAATTATAAAATCAGAAGTTAACTCACATCTCTTTCCTGCATCAGTCGCTGTCCCTCTGCTGCGTACAAGCGGTTGGTCTCAGTCAAAAACTGCTCCTCAAATGCTTCCTTATAAACCTGAGAGAGATCAGAAGCTCAAGATACAGGATTCTGATTGAGTCATGCTTAAGACTAACACTTACTTGCAGGTCAGACAGCATGCCCAGCAGACTCCTGAGGAGACTGCGATCTATTGTCTCTCCATTTCGCTCAAGCTCAATTTGCTCCAAAATACCATCCACTGTACGTTTTTGAACCCCTGTATCACTCACAATGTGTGTGCGGAACAACTCTAGGCCAGTGTCCCTGAAAAAAACACAATTACTTTAATGGATGAAAGTAAGTTAAAATATGAAAAATCACAAGGCCATTACCAAATTGAAGGAAGCAGAGAATTCTGGAGAACATAGGTACGATCGAGGAATAGAAAAATACTCCGAATCATTATCTACAGGCAGAAAAGAATATACTGTTAATAGGTGAGCTATAATCATGTGTCCAAATCAAAAAACCTAAACCTTACTGTTTGCCTGCAGTGGTCCTGCCAGCAGCGATTAATCCGCTTCAGGAAGGAGAGGTTGTCTAAAGACTCTGTGAGTTCATTGTTAAGGCAAATTCACTTTTTAAATTACATATTTGTTAGTCTACTTCTATGATTGACTATGTACAAGAAAATCTCACATTTCTATTAAAAAAGGATATTCCCTGAACTGTTGTATCTGAGCCTGAACATGGTCCTCACAGACCTGTCGCAGCTGTTTGTACAGTGTTGGAGACACTTTGTAGGAACACAAGTTTTCCACTGCCTAAAGAAAAGACAGAAGTCAAACATATTATAGACATATTTGATGTATACTTCCTTTTGTGAAATATGCTATACAATATTACTTTAAGAAGATTTCATTGTGAAACAATCCTAAATGATCATAAATACTGACATACCTGATAAAGCTCCTCAAGATTGTACTTGATAGAAGTACTGTTTTGAATTGCATTCACTGCTTCTCGTAGTTTCAGCCATGTGTCTTCAGTGTAGTTCTCTGCTAGTTTGGGTCGATCTAATCCAAGTCAGAGAAAGTGTATTAATGGTGGAGGAAGGGGGTAATCTAAAATCTGATCTAATTAAAAAAGGTTTTCAATGTTATTAGAACTCAATTTGAACCAGAAGTAGAGGTTTTGGTAAAATATTAAATGAAGCTAAATGAAGTGCCATATTACTAGATAATGTGTACACGTTACAGAGGTTACACAATTAAATGATACAATGTGAAAAATGAAAGCAACAGGAGAAATGGCAGCAGAATACTTGGCTGAGGGAGATACACAAGGATTCAAGGGGTAAAAAACAAGCAGTACCTTTGAAATTTTTAATGACTAGTTTCTTGGAGGCTCCTGCTTTGCCTGAGGCCACAGAGGTCCGGGGCATCATCCCGTTGGAGAAGCTGCCTCTCTTTTCCTGTCGGGTGTCTTCTGCCATTATCAGATTAGCGCTTGGATTTAACACTGTGCTGCTGTAATTGTTTTGCTAAGTTCAGTTTGTTTCGTTTACACTCACAAATCCAGCCACTTATCTTTGGATCAGAACATAAAGTGTCTAATTCAAAACAAGTCAAAGTAACGTTATTTAACACGAAAACATTACTGCTGACAGCTAGGTAAACAGATAGCTACTGGAGCACACTTTAGCACTGGCTGCCACTTTGCGTGTTTTCATAGCACTTTAGCAATAGCCTTCGAAGCTAGTCCATACCTTTTCCGGCTAGTAAAGCATAATAAACAGTTGGGTTTTGGGGTGTTTAGACAGTAGATAAATGCGTAAAAGCGACATTGTTGACGCGGGAGTAACACACGCTTGTTACTAGAGTCTTTCTTTACCCGACATGACTAGGCTAATGCTAACAAAATGGCTTTTCCGTTCTCTTGGACAGGTGCATCCTGGGTGAAAGAGCTGCGTTCATGGACACTCTGTAATTTGGTCCGTGCTCTTGTAATTCAGCCAACCGTTTGATTTGCAGTTTTTGTGGTTTATGGTGGTAATTCAATAATGTATATACAATACAAAACATTTTTGAATGTTATTATTATAATGGGTGGAGTTTTCATTCATTAAAGCTTATTTCTGAGAACTAAACCTTTCTTCCACCTTTCATAAATAACCTGTCAATGTTTTATCATCTGTGAACTTTATGGTGAGAAACAAATGCTGGTATGAAACTGCATGATATATGAACTAAATCTGTTGGACAACCCCTTGTATCATATTTTTTTTTTAATCTATGCTTAATTTATAAGTCTATTTTATTTATCTCGTTCATTTTGTTACCTTCCAGCTTGTCCTGACTCTTTAACATGGAACAATTTGAATTTTCCACCAATATTGTAAAGCTACAACATTTTAAAGATGATAATAATCATAATAATCATAATAATCATAATAATCATAATAATCATCATCATCATCATCATCCGTCATCCGTCATCATCTGTCATCATAACCAGAATCATGTGTTATGTTCTGAGAGCTTCTATTATTTTATTTAATCCTAGAATTGTGAAAACGTGTTTGTTTAACATTCTTTTTTCCTGATATTCCAAACGCACCACAGAATCACCTGCGTTCATTGGAGTTAACGAAAGGGTGGCACTGGCTCTGGGCTGTGGACAAACCCAGGGAAACACACTTTACTCCTGTCAGTCCGGACATTTCCAGGTCTCTTCGCTACTCGCCCCGGGACAGTGGCATGGATGAGCCTTGGCTGCCGCCGGCGGTGAAGTAGGTTTGGCGGTGTCTGTTCCCAGCCTGCCTACGTAGAGCTGCTGCCTGTAGCGGGAGGGAGAGGTATGTCTGCGGCTAATGCTCCAGCAGGAAAAAGGCTAGCACCAGGCTCATGGCAGGAGACCGAGAGTAGGTGCAGAAAGCATCAAGCAAAGGGAGGAGAGACTGTCGTAAAGCAGAGTCCAGTTTCTGTGGACTGAAGAACAGCTGCATCTTTACTAATGCGTTATTACACTGTAAAAGTGATTAGCAGCAGGCTAGCACAGAGTAACAGCTGACTGATCATGTTAGCATTTTAACTATGCTTTCAGTGTAACCATATCCACAGTGACGTGCCGCCCTGGAAAGAATAACACGGCCTTTTGTAAACGACAATCCTTATTCACATAGCGTTAGATTTTTTGTTTGTTTCTGCGGCAACTGGCCAGCTTGTTTGAAGCTAGCTTGCTAGTTAGCAACGTCATTATCATATTGAAAGTCTTCCCATCTAGATTTCAGGATATGTGTTTGTTTGAAGATATTCTCAGATTTCAAACCCTGTTACAGGAGACTTTCATGTGATGAAGTGAAAGGCCTGGTAGTTTTAGGTCATTCCATCTAACTTTCACTAAACAAATTCCAAGAATGTCTTTAATAATGTCACTCTGTTAATCAGAATCAGAAAAGGTTTATTGCCATTGTCAATGAACAAAATGTACAAACATAAGAACTTGCTTTGGTGATACAGTGAAACATACATCAATGAACAATAACAAAAACAACATATATTGAATCAGCTTGGCTTTCCTCAGCTGCCGCAGGAAGTACATCCTCTGCTGGGCCTTCTTGATGAGGGAGCTGATGGTGGGCTCACACTTGAGGTCCTGGGTGATGGTGGTGCAGAGGAAGCAGAAGGAGTCTACAGTGGTGATGGGAGAGTCTGTAATAGTGAGGGGGGGCTGTGTCTTTCCTGAAGTCCACGATCATCTCCACTGTCTTCTGGCATTGAACTCCAGGTTGTTACCACTGCACCAGGACACCAGCTGGTCCACCTCCCTCCTCTAGACAGACTCATCCCTGTCCGAGATGAGCCTGAGGAGGGTGGTGTCATAGGACTATTGTAAAGGCCTATTATAAAGATGTTTTACTGATGATGATCTTAATTTGCATTGCCTTACACTAATGACAAATTACAGAAAACCAATTCAAACGTTTTTATTTTCTTCACTGTTTTGTCTGTGTAGTAAATGCTGCAGTCAAGATGAGTGTGAAGGCCTTTGAGCTGGTCCCCGCTGTGGAGCGAGAGCTCCTCATGGGAGAAAAGGCTCGAATCAACATCGAATGCATCGAATGCTGTGGAAAGCACCTGTACATTGGCACCAACGACTGCTTCATCCACCATTTCCTCCTGGAAGAGGTCACTTCCTCAAAAGGAAAACTGACATTCTTAGCTCAAAAGCTACTTCACAAATATCTCGGGCTCAAGAAACCAGTTGCCGAGCTGCGGGCTGCATCAGCTTTGGAGCGATTAATAGTGCTCTGTGATGGAGTGCTGTTTCTTGTCGACATGTTGACTCTAGAAACTCCGTCTGGAGCTGGAGGTGCCAAAATCAGAGGCGTCGCTTCATTCTGCATTAATGAGAATCCAGTCACTGGAGATCCATTCTGTGTGGAGATGGGAATACTTTCCTCCAAACGGCGGACAGTGCAGATTTTTATGATTTATGAGGACCGAGTGCAACTGGTGAAAGAGGTGAACACACCTGAGCAGCCTTGTGCGGTTTCTCTCGATGGATATTTTTTGTGTTTGGCTCTCACCACACAATACATGATCCTGAACTACAACACTGGAGACAACCAGGACTTGTTTCCCTACAACAGCGAGGAGAGGAAGCCCATAGTGAAGAGGATTGGACGAGAGGAGTTTCTGCTAGCAGCACCAGGTGGACTTGGTAAGATAAAAGAAGAATTTGTGCTGTGAATTATAATTGTCTTAATTATTAGTAATAGCTTTATGTCCACATGATTTGCCACCCGCAGGTATGTTTGCTAATGCAGAGGGAGTCTCCCAGCGTGCTCCAGTGAACTGGTCTGAGAGCGTGATCGGTGCTGCGGTTTGCTTTCCATATGTTGTGGCCTTAGACGAAAGCTTCATCACTGTCCACAGCATGCTTGACCAACAACTCAAACAAACTCTGCCTTTCAGGGATGGAAACATCCTACAGGACTTTGAAGGTATTTAATGTAAAACCGTGTCTGCAACTTTCAGCATTTAATTATTTTACTGTTGTATTTTGTAGGAAAAGTCATTCTAGCTTCCACTAAAGCTGTGTACATATTAGTGCCATTGCCCCTTGAGAGACAAATCCAGGATTTACTGGCCAGTCACAGAGTGGAGGAAGCCCTGATTCTCACTGAAGGAGCCCAGAGGAATATTCCCAAAGAAAAGTTTCAGGTATATTTTCATTTGTAAATGAGCTGACATACCTGTTCAACATGGGTTACTTAATGATTGTTTCCTCGCAGATTTTGCACAAAAAGATCCTTCAGCAGGCAGGTTTTATACTGTTTGGTCAGCTTCAATTTCTAGAAGCAAAAGAACATTTTAGGTAAGTTCTCAGCTATATTTGTTTTATATTTTACAGTTTTCTCAGATGTCAACCTTTTTGCATAACTCAAGCCATATTTAAGGATTACCTTTTTTTTCATCGCTTTGAAACAAAATCCTGATGTTTTAATTCAAAGAGATAACACTTTTTGAAATATCCAATCCAACTTTATTTCTAATGCACTTTAAAAACAACAGAGTTGACCAGAATACTACAAACAACAGTAATAGATAGATAGAGTAATAGATTAAAAAATACAAATAAATTGATCACTATGAAAGTCAACATTTCAATGAAAACCAAGGAAAAAAGATGCGCTTTAAGACTTAAAAGCAGAAAGTGATTGGGTCTGTCGAAGGTGCAAGGGCCAGCGTGTTCCACAGTTTTGGACCAGTGACGGAGAAGGAGCGGTCTTCTCCTAAGTTTCCTCCTTGTTTTTGGGTCCAATAACAAGGAATGATCTGCTGACCTGAGAGAGCGCGCGCAGGGCTGTAGGGCTGATCAGGTCAGACAGATAATATGGAGCGCGGCCATATTATCTGGCATTTAAGATAAGATAAGATAATCCTTTAATGTCCACACATGGGGAAATTTCGTTGTTACAACGCAGTAGATACAGGGGGAAAGGACAGATTATAGGAGTTAAAAAAAAACACTCTTAATAGAAGAACTCATATAAACAAAACAAAAAACTCTTAACAAAACTCCTCATCTTTATAGGGAATGGAGGGAGAAGAAAAGAAAATAAAAAGATAAAAATAAAAATATAAGATAATAATAAAATAATAATAATAAAACAAAATAAAATAAAGTAAAGTAAAGTAAAAAAGAATAGCTAGCATAAGACTAAATAATACTAATAGTAAGTAAGTAAACAAAATAAAACACTCTAAAACACTTTGAAAACAAATAAAAGGATTTTAAAATCGTTATGTTAAGAGACAAGAAGCCAGTGCAGAAACTTTAAAACGGCTGACTCCCTGGAGAAACGATCTCTACTCCATATGCACAGTTCTTCATCTGCCTCGAAGAACTGGTTCTCCTCCTGAGTCCAGCTCCACTGTCTATCTCGTAGTGAGGGAGTCTGATCTCTCCTTCACTGTGGTTTCTACTTTTTCCCCAAAGAGGTTTTGTAGTTTTTGCTGGTCGAGAAGGAGGGTCTAAGGACACGGGATGCTGCGACATTGCCAAGTCCCCTAGAGGCAGCTGCTGTTGTGATTTGAGAAATAATTTGAGTTGAATTTTATTGAATATGAACCCAGTCAAAAGGCGAGCAGCCGCACTCTGTACAAGTTGTAGTTGTGCGAGACACGTTCGGTTGAGACCAACATGAAGTGCATTGTAATAATCTAGGCAGTTAGTGAGAAAGGCATGGATTAATATCTCAAAGTGAAGCTGCGAAAGAACAGGCTTCACTTTTAGCGAATTTGAAATACATTTTTAACAAGTGAAGTACGCTAATCTGGGCATCAAATTTTGAATGACTATCCAGTCCCACACCTAGATTGGTCACTATAGGTTTTATAGGTCACTTTTCTGTTTTTTGTCATTTAGTTTTGATCTGTTTTTTGACTTAACGGTAAGTCACATTTTGTAAAATGTGGAGAAAAAAGCCAAATTTAAGTTTCAGAAAATCTGCTAGACAAACAAACTGTAATTTGACTTTGAGGTTGACAAAGGCTTTGGCATTCATTAACCTGCATATGTCATGTTTTGTTGTTGTTATATTTTAGAAAAGGACAGCTGGACGTCCGGGAGCTCATCTCGCTTTACCCGCTGCTGCTGCCTTCCTCGTCCGCCTTCACTCGCTGCCATCCTCCTCTTCACGAGTTTGCGGATCTAAATCACTTGGCTCAGGGCGACCAGGAGAAGGTCCAGAGGTGCAAGAAGTTCCTCATCAGTTACTTGGGAGAGGTAGGTCTTTGTTAACTGGTAGATGTTAAAAGGTTGATGTTAAACTCTTGTCTGATGCTCAGGTGCGAAGTACAGAAGTGGCCAACGGCTGCAGAGAGGATGTGGACACGGCTCTGATGAAGCTTTACGCCGAGCAGGACCATGAAAGCCTCTTGGATCTGCTCGCTTCTGAAAACTTCTGCGTGTTAGCCGACTGCGTCCCATGGCTAGAAAAGTATCACAAGTGAGTATTACAACTGCATTTTGGCGACTGTGATGTAAAATTAAAAGCGTTATTTATCCTTAATGACAATAATTATACGCTTGTTTACTTGATGCACTTTTTCTCTATAATGGAAACGTCTATCAATATTTCAAAGTCATTTTTTTAAAATAATTGTTCTCATTGAATTGACTCCTCAGTTTCTTTATTGTCATATTTTTGAATAAATGCATGCTTTTTGAATCTCAACCGTGAAATACATTAATTTTGCCACAATATGTCAATCCGGGCTGTGCAGTTAATAACATTTAAATCCAGATCCAGTCAATTCTAATTGTCAATGATCACCCTCGTGTTCGGTAAAGAGTTTTGTTTTATAAGTTTGTCTTGTTTATGTTCTGGAAATTTATGTTGAAAGCCATTTTATTTGTTTTTAATAAGACAAAATGAAAAGGAATCAATATTTGTGATCGATCATATTTTTGTCGAATAGCCCAGCCCTAATTTAAATGACATTTGTTCGGTTATTGTCTTTAATTGCACCTTTTTAACTTTGTTATTCAGATATTTTGCACTAGGGTTACTTTACCAGTACCATGGCCAGGATTCAGCTGCTCTGCAGGTACATCTCCCTCAAATCAATAAATAATAATTTATCATTACTGAAAACACACTCACGCTTCTCTTCTTACATTTGCAGCTGTGGATCCGAGTGGCAGATGGAGATTTGCAGGACGCCACGAGATCTGATCTGTTTGAGTACATTGTAGACTTTCTCTGCTCCTGCTCAAATCTGGATCTCGTGTGGAAGTACGCAGACTGGGCCTTAAGGAAAAAACCCACTGTAAGTTACTGTAATGTAAATGTTTCTTTGTGATAATTTTTGGTGTAAAATTTTAATTCTAAAGGCTTTTTGGAGGATTTTAGACATAACTATTAATACAAATATGATCATTAAAATTTACACTATACTACCATAATACTTAGGAGGAATTGATGACAAAAATGTCTGCATTTCTAGATCTTTAAAACTGTATTATAGTTACTTCACTTTGCAAAATCATACGGTGCTCACGGGTGGTGCAGTGGTTAAGGGCGTTGCGCATGTGTGATGTCTCTACCTCCTCTCTCCCCATTTCATGCTACAGCTGTCCTGGATAATAAAGCCTTCAAGATTTAAAAAACTTTAAAAACAATTGCTCTGAATATTCATATAATACAACTAGTGTTTCCATATTTTTAATTTTATGAATGCCTTATTTGATATATTTTGCTATTATTATTTGTATTATTATTATTGTATAATATATGTCACAATCTATGTGAGGATTGTGAATAATTGTAAAATTGTGATGTTTCTTTTCAATTTGCTTTTTTTAAACAGTCTAATGGATTACCATTCCAATTATATTGTGACCTGAAGAAAAACAATTAGTAATTAACTGGACAATCTCAATTAACATACTATTTAATTAAATCAATATTTTTTTATTTTCTTTTTAGACAGGTGTCCAAATATTCACTAAAAGAATTGCCACTAAAAACCAGCCGGAGCCGAGTCCTGACGATGCTGTGACATATTTAACGAAGCATCGTGAGGCTCTGCTGCTTTACCTGGAGTACCTGGTCCTGGAGCGGCAGATTCAGGTTAGTATTCTCAGAGATAATGCTCAAGCTCAGCACATTGCTTCTTGTAAAACACTGGAATATTTATCAGTGTGTACATGCAGCTGCTTAAGCTGTTAATTTTATCCAATGTTGTGTTAATATTTGTAGAAGGAGACGTTCCACACTCACTTGGCTGTGTTGTACCTGGAAAGGGTCCTGGCATTGCTATTGGAAACTCCATTGGACGAGGCGCGGCTGTCGAAGGCACGAGATCGACTCCAGGCCATGCTGCGAGAGTCCAACCTTTATCGTGTTCAGTATCTTTTAGGTGTGAAACTGAAGTCTCTAAAATAATGATCAAATGAATAGTATGTTGTCGATGAACACTGAAAGTCTAGGTTGATTTTATGTTAGTAATTTTTGCAGTATTATATTAAGGTTTTATTTCCCCCATGAGCATTTTAAACTTGTTTGTTCAAAACATTAAAGCCTTGAACAAGTTGAACAAGCTATAAGTTTTATGTAAATACGTGACTTTGAGTTGGGGCTGGGCAATATTAGAAAAACAAAATCACAATTTTATTTCCTACTATTTCATGGTTTTCAATAGGATTTTTTTTCTTATTAAAAACAAATAAAAATAGCATTCAATGTTAATATTCTTAACATAAAACATAAATATCATTGATCATTGCTATTTAACAAAAAGAAAAATCATCACATTTCTTCCAAGTCTAAACTGTAGACTTCTTGATTCAAAAGCCACAACCATATCATTAACGATTAGAAATGACTTTCCAGGCCTACTTTAAGTACATGTCATTCCAACTGCAAAACTTGGAAAATGAATTAATCTTTATTGTGATGCCTTTTTTTTTTCGTAGGTAAGATGGAGAATTGTGAAAAACTGCTGCTTGAGCGAGCAACACTACACGGCAAACTGGAGGAGCACGACCAGGCGCTGCACATTTTAGTTCACGAACTCAAAGATTATCCGTCCGCTGAGGCCTACTGTATATGGGCCTCGGAGCGCCGGGACTCTGCTTACAGACAGAAACTCTTCCACCTTTTATTCGGGGTGTATTTGGACCCAAAGTCCCCGGGTGCGTCTGCAGGGGGCAGCGGTGAGCTGGAGATGGCGGCGGTGGACCTGCTGAACCGTCACGGAGAGGTGTTCGATGCTGTCCGGGTGCTGAACGTGCTCCCTGAAGGATGGTCTCTGCAGCTGCTGAGGCCGTTCCTGGGGCGAGCCATCCGGGCCAGCGTGCACACCTGCCGCACCTCCCAGATCGCACTGGGGCTCGCGCGCTCTGAACATGTACAGCTGCTGCATGACAGGGTAAGAGCCTTGGTCTTTAGTGCAAAGGCATTTTCTAAACACTAATAAATAATAAGACAAATGACAAATATTTATCCAGTGTTGGGTTGGACGATATCCCGGCATACAATTGACCTGATTTGTGTTTGCTCTCTCAGTTTTGGCAAAGTATAACACAAAACAAATCAGAAGTTTTTGCACTTGGCTCGGCTTCTTTGTAAACTGTCATGAATGCTGACACTGTGGGAACCAGTTGTGACTCTCGTCTTCTCACGATTCTTAGTAAATTATGTTCTGGATTGGACTGAAATTGGCAGTACCATTTTTATACACTGCATAATGTAAAGGGCATTTATTTTCACATTAAGAAAATATATTTGTACTGTATATATTTGCGGTGAACAAGTATAAGCTTTTGAATGTGTTACAGTACACACATACAGTGCCTTTTATGATTGATCATCCGTTCCTCATAACCTCACCACTTCTATGTTTCTTACAGTTAAAGGAGAGGAAGAAACCCATCTTGGTGTCTGACAAGAAGGGCTGTTTTATGTGCCACAATACGTTCAGTGAACCGGAGGTGGTGTGTCTGCCTGGAGGAGTGCCTGTCCACACGCACTGTGTTGCCGACCGAATCCAGAACTCGCCCTCCAGAAAACATTTAACTAATAGCAGTAACCACACGTGAGACTTTCAAATCGGACATTGTTTAAGAAGCACTAAACTAAACGCAAGTCTTATGGGTGGTTTTCGGAACAAGAAGCACATAAAAGTCGGTGCAAAGTTACAAATGTAACAAGGCTTGAGATTGAAATGAAACTGAGAGAGAGAGAACAAAGAGACCAGATGGAAAATATATTAAGCTAGTTTACTTGCCTTGAAAATAGCCGTGTGATCCATGCATTATGTAAAACAGGTCAATTTGTGCTAAAACAAGTTACAAAATTATATAATGCACCATATTTGTTCTACTGAGCGACTAATATTGCATGGACTTGACAATACACTTTTCGGTCGCATCGAGTACAAATACATTTTTACTTGTCTGGGTAATGATGAGTTTACTGTGAAAATCGGTAAATTCATTTTGGGATGTGTTCTTTGCTGCTTTGTACCATTCACACTATTTTCATTCATGATTTCCTGACAACACTTTTAATTCTCGTGTTTTTGGAGCCATGAAGACGTTTGTGCAATAAAGAAACATAAGTCCTGAGAATACAACAGCAATTCGTCTTTGTGCACAACAGCACGTGGCTAGCTCAGTGTTCGCATCAGTACTTCCTGTATCTATGAATTTATAAATACTATAAGATCGGGCAGTGAACAGGAGGTGGATGTCTCTGACAACATGTTAAAGACAAAACTGGGGAATACTTCACTATTTATTACAAGATGTGTCTCAATGCTAAATCTAATTCTACTGTTGAAGCATAAAACATTAAAAAAAATAAACTAAATAAAAGATCAGACCGAAATAATCTTCACATATAAACAATCAGACAAGCTTTACTTTAAAATGTAATTGGTTGTTTAATTTATATTTAACGTTTTAATTTGTTAGCATTAGCTGAGAAACAGCTAGCTTCACCAACTGCTGCTGTGCATGAGAGCCCATATGTCTTATTAAAGGTGCACTATGTAACTTTTTGAAATGAGGGTTCACCACCAGTTTGTCTCCATAGTGATATTATTGCTTTGCCTGAATTGTTTCCCAGTAAGGCATTAAACTCCTATATCTTGTGTTTTAGTGCTTTAAGATACCTTGAAAATTGCGCTTTCTTACTGTGAGCAGGGTCGCCTCTGCACAGATCTGACCTGTAACTTCACCTGCTTGTCTCCATGGAGATGAATAAGTTTAATGCCATATTCTGGAATAGGGCTGCAAGATTAATGGCAAACGAATCGAAATCGCTATTTAGATGGCCGCAGTTGGCAAAAATATCCTGCTTCTCTGTGTAAAACCCCGTAGTTCAGATCTGCACAAACATGTTCTGAAATACTGATTCTTGTATTAGTTTTTCAGTTCATGGGCTTGTGAAGTCTTTTTGTCAATTCTCCTATTATTAAATCATGCGTTGCAAATGTAATCGCAGTTGTAATTAGATACTGCTCCCGAATCGTGCGGCCCTATTGTGGAAAAATCTCAGGCAACGCAAGAACGTCATGGAAAAGTGCACCTTTAGGGACCAGATTCTGCATATGTGCTGCAGCTCTACCAGTACGCCACACAGCAGCACAGGACAGGATAAAAGTCTGCCAATGTATTATCTTGAAATAGCAAAGACGTAAAATGGCCTTGGGTCTTTAAAGATTGCTAAAAACATTTAAAAGAAATATCACAAATTGAGCACTGATTAATTGTAGTTTTAAGACAGATCATTATGTAGCAAGATTGATTGTGAGTTTGTGGACATAATCATGAAGTAATTATGAAATGTGTTGATTTTCTGTTTGGATATAATTCATAGTATCTAACACAATTCATTTTCCGTCAATCTTGACTCGATATTTAAGGGTGAACGACCCATCTTAGTGACGACCTGAAGCTCCTCAGGACTCTGAATTCAGCCAGTGTAACAGCCAGTGTAACAGCCAGTGTAACAGCCAGTGTAACAGCCAGTGTAACAGCCAGTGTAACAGCCAGTGTAACAGCACAGTTGTATGTGATGTTTTATCTGTAACGCTTCTGTCTGACTTTTAACGAATGCAACTTGGATCTCTATTGCTCTAAATCCGTCTGTTCATTATAATCTCATGATAAAATTTAAAGGATTTTGGGAGATTTTCCAAATAAACCTTTTACAGGAAAATGATCGCTCTGTCACATTCTTTGTCCTTGTTTATATATTTCTAATCCATAGTAATTGGGTCTTTCTAAATAATCGATTGCGGCCAAGAAAGTAAAACGAATTGGTAAATCTATAAATTCATTGTATATTTATTAAGAGAAAATATGCCTTTACCATTTATTTTATATATAAGTTTCACCCTTTCTACATTAAGTTGCCTCTTTATGCAAGTCTTTTAATCATAATGGAAACTTGTACAACATTTTTTATTTAAAAGAAAAGTCTGCTACAGGTTTGATACACACTATTTGTTCTTTTTTTGGATCTTTAGCTGAACATCTTCTGATACTTGGGCTTCATCATTTCCAGAGCGGTTTTATCCATGTGCTGAGGGAGCTCGGTGATCCTCATAATGACCTCGTTTGCCTCTTTAAACAGTTCCTCCCCCAGATGACCTTTGACACGGTCTCTCCAGGCGCTCAGCTTCGGACGTCCCGCGAACACATCCACGCCCGTCCCAACAGGCTGTCACGAAAGGAACAGAGAAGACTGAGAGGAACGTGACGGAGGAAAGTGACTGACGGAGGAAAGTGACTGAGAGGAACGTGACGGAGGAAAGTGACTGAGAGGAACGTGACGGAGGAAAGTAACTGAGAGGAACGTGACGGAGGAAAGTGACTGAGAGGAACGTGACGGAGGAAAGTAACTGAGAGGAACGTGACGGAGGAAAGTGACTGAGAGGAACGTGACGGAGGAAAGTAACTGAGAGGAACGTGACGGAGGAAAGTAACTGAGAGGAACGTGACGGACGATAGTAACAGAGGAAAATAACAGAGAGGAACGTGACGGAGGAAAGTAACTGAGAGGAACGTGACGGAGGAAAGTAACTGAGAGGAACGTGACGGAGGAAAGTGACTGAGAGGAACGTGACGGAGGAAAGTGACTGAGAGGAACGTGACGGAGGAAAGTAACTGAGAGGAACGTGACGGAGGAAAGTAACTGAGAGGAACGTGACGGAGGAAAGTGACTGAGAGGAACGTGACGGAGGAAAGTAACTGAGAGGAACGTGACGGAGGAAAGTGACTGAGAGGAACGTGACGGAGGAAAGTAACTGAGAGGAACGTGACGGACGATAGTAACAGAGGAAAATAACAGAGAGGAACGAGACGGAGGAAAGTAACTGAGAGGAACGTGACGGAGGAAAGTAACTGAGAGGAACGTGACGGAGGAAAGTGACTGAGAGGAACGTGACGGAGGAAAGTGACTGAGAGGAACGTGACGGAGGAAAGTAACTGAGAGGAACGTGACGGAGGAAAGTGACTGAGAGGAACGTGACGGAGGAAAGTAACTGAGAGGAACGTGACGGACGATAGTAACAGAGGAAAATAACAGAGAGGAACGTGACGGAGGAAAGTAACTGAGAGGAACGTGACGGAGGAAAGTAACTGAGAGGAACGTGACGGAGGAAAGTGACTGAGAGGAACGTGACGGAGGAAAGTGACTGAGAGGAACGTGACGGAGGAAAGTAACTGAGAGGAACGTGACGGAGGAAAGTGACTGAGAGGAACGTGACGGAGGAAAGTAACTGAGAGGAACGTGACGGACGATAGTAACAGAGGAAAATAACAGAGAGGAACGTGACGGAGGAAAGTAACTGAGAGGAACGTGACGGAGGAAAGTAACTGAGAGGAACGTGACCGAGGAAAGTAACTGAGAGAAACGTGACGGAGGAAAGTAACTGAGAGGAACGTGACGGAGGAAAGTAACAGAGGAAAGTAACAGAGAGGAACGTGACGGACGATAGTAACAGAGGAAAGTAACAGAGAGGAACGTGACCGATAAAAGTAACTGAGAGAAACGTGACGGAGGAGAGTAACTGAGAGAAACTGTGTCTTATTTTATTGTATTGTATTCAAAGCCTTTAAAGGTGTTCAATGTGTTACTTTTCTGGTGGGGGCCTGGTGAGAGTACAATATTGCTTTGCCAGGAATGTTCCACAGTATGGCATTAAACTTACATCTATTGCCTTGATTCACTTGCATGATGTTCTTACTATGAGCGAGTTCACCGTTCCACAGATCCGGACCTCATTTTCAGTTCTTTTCTTACAAAAATCTACGTACAGACTAAACACAAACGTCCACAAGAACAGTTTTTTTAAATACATTTTTGGCTCATTTCTGTTTTTTTTTTTAATAGACCAAAAAATGAACATAGAAAGTCACCAACGCAACATTCTAGGCAAAGACCTTTCCGTAGAGACAAGCAGGTGACAGACCCTCCACCAGAAAAGCTACATTGAACGCCTGTAATTACTGTACAGCCTTCTTCCTGGAAGCATCACCTGCATGATCTCTGCGACAGCCACGATGTCGGCCACAGAAACCTTGTCTCCGATGATGAAGGGTTTGTCTCTGAGGAAGTAGTTTTCGAGCAGAGACAGAGACGTGTTCAGCTCCTCCATCGCAGCATCCATCTTCTCCTTCGGTGCCTCGGAGCCCATCATCATCGGGAACACCAACTGGACAGGGCAAGAGGCAAAGATATGTATACGATGTTAATTAATTTATTGTTTATCATTTAAATTAAAGTAAAAAAGTATATTAAAAAACTATGGCATGCTGCTTGACTTTACAGGAGCATTAAGATCAGGGCAAGCAGGAACAAACACACAAGATTCTCACATGAAACAAATATAATCTGCATTTGTTAGTTAGTTTATTGAGTTGATGATTATAGTAGTTGTTGCTCTAGTAAGTTGACTTGAAGTTTGTCTGGTCTGTGAAGTCCCAGTATCAAATTTTACTGTTACAATTATTGCGAGAAGA
Source organism: Eucyclogobius newberryi (assembly GCF_026437365.1). Taxonomy (NCBI): domain Eukaryota; kingdom Metazoa; phylum Chordata; class Actinopteri; order Gobiiformes; family Gobiidae; genus Eucyclogobius; species Eucyclogobius newberryi. Next base: position 15,850,438 of record NW_027316167.1, on the reverse strand, counting down.
AAAATTACAATGTTATTATTCACGATTATTGCTGACCAAACATGTGACATGTTTAATTCACAATATTGATAGATCAGTGTTTCCAAAGTAAAAAAATGTAACCTGATTATTTAAAAAATACTTTATTTAATTTTGCAGTGATCCTGAGCCGTTTGCATGTTTATTTTGAGGGTTTTGAAAATGTAGTAGTATTTCACAGATTTTTAAACATATTTAAGGGTCAAATGTAGTGATCTTGATAAAGAATTGTGATGATTTTAAGTAGCCACTGAATCAATAACTTAATTCTCCTGGTCCTTTTTTTTTTTTTTTTTGGCCCGTTGGCTTTTTTAAACAGCTGAGTGTGAAATGGGGATGAGAGAAGGGAGGACATGCAGTACATTTTCAAAGTCAGGATTCCAACTCATGACATGGAGCCTGGCATATGTGCTGTCGCCTTAACCCCTCGACTACTGAGCCGCACCTCCTGGTCATTTGGATGTATTTTTGTTTGCTCAAAGGCGGCCGGGACTTGACCTCGAAACCTTCAGGCAAGTTGTCATCATAAATGTGCTTAAGAAACATATGACTTTCTACTTCTCAATCCAGTAAAGAAATGTAGTGGAGTAGGAAATACAGATACCTTCTCTCAAATAATATAGTGAAGTAAAAGAAACAAATATCCAATGCAAAAATGTATGCAATGCAAAGTACAGATACCTACTTACCCGTTTGTATTTTTACTTTTTACTTTCCACCACTGACTTGAATGATCATAATTAACTGATTAGTCCTGAAATCCATGTTACTGTGGCAGTGTCTGAGCTGTTTGTTTGAAAGTAAAAGTAGTAGTAGTTAGTAAGTAAGCGCAACTTCCTGCTGTACCCTGAGCAGGAAGACCTTGGAGCCGTTGGCGCGCAGGTTGGTGTGTTGCCAGGACAGATACTCGTTGACCCGGGCTCTGGACTGAAGCTCTGAGGGAAACCAGTGATCAGGGCCTTTGTGTTTCTGCACCATGTAGTCCAGGATGGCAGTGCTGGGAAATGACATCAAATACATGACTGTTCAGAAGGTGGAAGAAGTACTCACATTTGTAAAAGCACAGACACAAGCGTAAAACGTAAGTATCACATAAATAATCTACTTAACTAAAAGTATTGAAGTTCCAGCTGAAGAATGTACTTTTAAAAGATTGTTGCATTATCATAAATATACATAAGTGTATCTAATCAGTCCTTTTTTTTATTAGTAGAAGCATTAACTGTTTTTACATTTTACTCTTAGAGCAAAATGTAAAAAGTACTGTACATAGATTTTATAGAATTGTGCTGAATTATGGTCAAAGGAAGCGACTGACATGATCATCAGAATTAATCTAGTCAATTTATTCATGTATTTTTGGCCAAACCTTATCTATATGGCAAAATCTTCTACCCAAAAAAATACTTTATAAAGTACTTTTACTTGTGTACTCCATTACTGACAATGCTGTAATCCAATGTCTGAACAATTTTAGTTTGAAAAATATCTAATAGCATTTTCTCTGACTAGTACAAGACTGACACATGAAAAGCTACACAAACATTCAAGAATCCCCGACATTTCAGAACATGTTTGTAAAGATTTAAACTATGAATCAGTAGGTTTTATATTTGGCATTGTGTTATTTTCAGAACATGTCATGTTGGTTAAATAATTGCTGTCTTTGAGATTTGAAATTGAAATTGCAACTGAGATTTGATTGTGACAGCTCAATATGTTTATTTTTGTGATGCAATTCACTAGCAAGGACTACGACCCCAGCGACGAGACAAAGTGCGCTTCTTAAATACAAGCAGTTGAACAAACACATCTAAACTCTACCTCTCAGTGAGAATAAAGTCTCCATCTTTCATGACGGGGACTTTCCTCATCGAGCTGATTTTGCCGAACTCTTCAGTGTAGTGTTGCCCTGAAACGAACCGAAAGAGAAAACACAGCTGCAGAGGAAGAGTGTGCACAAGAAAATAACATTTGGGATCTTAGGAATTTAGCTGAAACTGATACTGAAACAATCCTCAAGGCAACGCAATCTCTTAACATTAATGATTGTTTTCGATATCCCATCCTTTTTGTGTTTGTTTAAATGGCCAATTTAAGAACAAAGTATAAAACGTTTCAGAAAGTGGCAGTAGTAATAGACCAGATTCACAGTATGTTTGTGGTCATAGTGTCCACTTGTAATGAAAGTTTAAAGTTTGTACCGCTCATAGGGGTCAACGGAAAAGAGAGAGGGGTTTTTGCTTACATAAACATAAAATAAATGACCAAACATGACAAAAACTTGTGTACAGAAGCTATTCAGGAACAAAATTATATGAAAAACTCGACAACTCAGACACGAACGTCAGATAGAACCCTCTTTCTTAATTCTAACATGTATGTAGCTGCTTTTGTGGAACCAAAAAGAGACAAGCACTGTAGTAAAAAAGCGTTGTATGTATTGAAAATCTACAGCACAAAACTCATTTACAATTAAATCACAAAAGAAAAGGCTTAACACTCGATTTTGACGATTTTGATAACAAAAGCACTATTTCTCTCGTTTTGAGCAGAAAAGGAGTTACTTTTGTGGTTTGTATTTCTAAAACAATTCAGGAATGCTTTAATTTGATCCCTTTTGTCAGATTTTTTCCCACTGCTAATATTTTTTCAAGTGTATGGTTTTGAAAGATTACCAGCTTCAGTATCAACTCGTATTCTAACCTCTATTCTGTGATAAAAAACAGAACATACATGTTTTGTTTTGTCTGCCACTGTCCTGATTTTGTGCCTCCCTCTGCGTCTCACATGTGTCACCTCAGAGGGACGGGGCTGTTTTGTCTGACCCTTGATCTCGTGCCTCTCATCCTCTGTTTGTTTTCTTTCCCAATCTGCGTTATCAGGAGGGAACATAACTCCAACCGTTGACCCCGCGGGAAACTCCGATTTCTGTGTGGAAAAATAATGAAAAAGCTCCTCGAGATGAAACTCATGACCGAAACGCTTACAACTGAGAGTGGAACAAAAGATAAGTCTGAGAAAGTAGTTTTTAATGGATTTGTTTGAAAGACTAACCTATCAATCACAGGGGTGTATTCAAAGGCATATTTATTAGAAGCGTTAGACAAACTCTCAAAAAGAAGCAAAGGAAACTGGACAGACGTTTCGACATTCATCCTTTCATCTTTCTCAGTTCTAGTATAAGAAAAGTTGCTTTTTTAAATTGGCATTACTGGATGAATATATATAGTTTTTTTGTAACCTTTTTGGAGGCAGCTAATTATGCTTTGCTGCATCTACAAGTAGCAGATAAATACTGCAGCAGGTTTTACTACAACTTTTATTGCCACTGCGATCATTTAAACAAGGTCAAAAAGAGCTGATAAGATAAGACGCCTACTTGCTGATTTGACCATAAAAGGTTGAGTGCTTCTTGGAATGAAGGAAACAGATTTGAACCAGACAAACAAGCGGTAAAAACAGATTACAGAGATGAAATGCAATGCTTTACCTGCAGCTAAGTCCACATGTTTGAACTCAAAGGGGACGTTGAGGGCTTTGGCCACGAGGAACACGGACCTACAGGGCTGAGAACACAGGTCCAGGTACAGCTCCATCAGGTCCACAGCCAGAGAGAGAAGACTGTCCACTGCAGAGGGACAAGAGGTGCTGCTGTGTCCCAGACCCCGCCTCCGCCCGCATCACAGCCCCGGCCTCATGAATGATGCTGACAGATCAAAGCGGCTCCACCTTTGACCCCCAACCAGGCCCAATATTTTGTAAACACTTCTGAGATGATCACATCTGCATCTACTCAACGATTAAGTGTCTGACTAGATGCGGTGGGAAAAGTTACTCTGGAGAACTTGAAAGCAACATCTCCATACGGGACTAAAAACAGGACAAAAACAGGAGTAAAAACAGGAGTAAAAACAGGAGTAAAAACAGGAGTAAAATCAGGACTAAAAATAGGACTAAAACAGGACCAAAAATAGGACTGAAACAGGACAAATCAGGACAAAAAAACAGGACAAAAACTGGACTAAAACAGGACTAAAAAGTGGATTAAAATGAGGACTAAAACATGCTGAAATAGGCTGTAGAAAGCCTGGGGAAATAACACAGTTGATCTCAATGTGAGGATGTTCTAATGTTTAAGCAACATTTAATGTGAGACGTTTCAGACAACTCAAAATGTTTTTTTGTTTTTTGGTGAGTTTGCTCTCTCAACATCTAAGGTTTCATCTGGAAACAACATTATACAATCTGCACCTAAAAATGTTTTATTAAATTTTAGTTGACTCAACTTAGATTTATATGTGACATTGTAACTTCAAAGGCTGTTTTCTCCGTATGCATTTCCCCCCGTAGGAACATAATGATTATCTGTGATTATATGTTGTTGATATCTAAGTCTATGCCTGATTTATTCTGAATTTTGAATCTAGTTTACTCAAATATTAAATCATGTTTTTGTGTGTAGTATGTCAACAAAATAAAGCAAGACATTTAAACCCAAGACTAAAATAAGACTTCAAACTGTTTTTCATTTTCCAGTATAAAATGCTTGACTTTTTCTTAATTTACGTAAAACAAAATATATAATGCTTGTTCCATTTGTCAATCCTACTTTAAGACTGTTAAAATACATTCAAAATTAGACACACTTCATATTTCAAGCCCTTCTTAACATGCTTTCATATTTAAGATTGTATTTTCTTCCAGTGTACAGAGATTTTAACGCATCTGTTCCTGTTTTGTAAAGCACTTTATACTTTATGTTCCATTTGTGCGCTACAAACAAACTTGCCTTGCCTCGATTGTGTTGCTGGTGTTTGGCGGCCTCTGGTGGCGTCTCCGCGTCACTGCAGCGCACTCTCTCGACACAACAACACGCGCCATCTTTAGCTTGACAGCAAACTACTGAGGCAGAGTTGACAAGAGAAACTGGGTCAGGCGCCGCAGGACGGAAAACAGCGGAAAAATCCACATTTACCGGGCGTTTTTGTTGAACTTACCGCCTCACGGACACACGGAGAAGCTGCATGGCTCAATGAGTGTGACTGGTGCGCCTGCTTTTCACGCAGTTTCCGTGTGTGTGTCTGTCCTGGTTGAAAAGCCGAGTTGCATTTTCTTCACAAATCGCTGACAAAGACATTAAAACAGGTAAGACGAGAAACTTTGAACGAAAACCTCATTTTTTAATCCATGCGCGGTGCCAGTTCACCTCTTGGATGGGTCGCTTTTTACGCACAGACGAGAATAACTTGTGTCGATTGTCTGTAAAGAAGTCTAGGCCACGTTTAAGATCTACTATAACTTTGCAGATAAAATATGGCTGTGCTTGGATTGTATATGTAATGATTTTCGTGCACTTAAATGTGTTCTTTGGTGTTTTAAAGCCGCTGCGTGCGAGTTGTTGTTGGAATAAAGAGGTGTGTCCTCTGAACTGTGCAGCAAACGCACCATTGTCGTTTTGTGACAGGCAGGATTTTCAGAATTTATTCAGGTTTAGTGGGTGTTTTTTAGGCCTGAACAAACATCTATTCAATATTCACCAGTGTTTTTCACAGGTTTATACCAGACTATGGTGGCACAGTCTGAATGATTGTATTATAATTATATATTTTTGTATTGAAGATGACACTTAACGCTTCTACTAATAAAAAAAGGACTGATTTGATACACTTATGTATATTTATGATAATGCAACAAGCATAAAGTATAATTTTAAATACAAATTTATTGCAAAGCTTGTTTTTTTAAAACTATTTTAATAGGATCTTTTTCAACTAGCATTATAAAGATGCAGATATAGTTAGAAGATTTTACTTTTATTTTACTTTGATTATAACGGACTTAATTGTTAAATAGTCATCTTTATAACACATGAAACACAACATCAAGTAGCAATAACTGTATTAAAAGCAGTATAATGGTTTGTTTTTTATTTTTACCTTGGGCATGAAGTTATTTTGCAGTTTTAGATACAATTATACAGTAATTTACATTGTGTGCTACAGTTATGATGAATGAATTTGCACTTATGAAGGCTGCACTTTCACTTTACAAAACAAAGATAAAGGCCAATGTGAAATGAAATCCAGTGTTTTTACTTCACATCTTCTTGTAACAGCAGCTAACACGAGTTCTGCGTCTGTTTTCCAGGATGAAACGTGGTCTGGAGCCGATTGAGCAGCAGGACGGTGGCGGCACCAGCGACACAGTGAAGAAGAAAAGCCTGAAAAAATCCCAAAAGCTGAGGAGGGACAAACATTCAGAGGAGGAGGAAGAGGAGGACGAGGGAGCCTTGTACTGGGCGCATCTACCTCAGGAGATCTTACTGCACATCTTTCAGTACTTGCCTCTCCTCGACCGTGCATATGCCTCTCAGGTATCTCACCGTGAGCCTTGTGGAGAGACTAAAAACACACCGCCGTATAGATAATGGCTGCTCTGTATGTCACACAGTTTAAGTGGTATAATTGTTGGTTTGGTGCCTGTAAAGTTGAAAAGAAAGTACACGAAAACACCATAGTGCAACGTAAACCTTACATAAAAATAAAGTTAAAAATGTTTACATCACACTTAAAAATACAATACATTTCATAACAAAAAACAATTAACTTTCTTTCGTTTTCATCTCACAAGTTGTGTTAAAGGTGCTCTATGTAACTTTTCTGATTGAGGGTTTCAATGTCAATTCAATATTGTCAATGTTATAGTGACTTTGGGCCTCTCTTTTGACCGACACTTTCCAATTCACCTCTTTCATTATCCATTATTAGCCTTTCTTCAGGTCTGTTTCACAATAATAGACTTTTAAGAGTTGATTAATGTTTTCACGCTGTTATTAATGTTAAATATGCCATGAAAAATGTGTGTATCTCATTAGTGCACGTTCAATTGCGACACACAACATTTAGCTACTTACTTATTTTACTTATTTGTATAGGTCAGGGTTAGGGTTTTTCAGAGGTTCCTTAACCCTAACCCGGCGCGGTCTAAAACAGCGCGGTCAAATAGCGCAGCAGTTTCAGGAGCCGCGGAACAAAATAACATGGCAGTTTCGGCCACGCGCCGCGGCTCTGTAGACACTCCTTTGTTTTTAATGCTATACTGTGAAACATCCCAGGCAAATCATCAACCATCTCTATGATGACAAGCAGCTGATGGACCTGGAAAGAATGATCCACAAATGTGAAATGCCATCCACGTAACACTTTGCCAGTGCTAATTTTCAACTCCTGGTTGGGCTTTTCTAAATTCCCCCCACTGACATAAAACACATTAAAACACATTTCCATTATTGTAATTAAAGATAAGATAAGATAATCCTTTATCTTATCCACACATGGGGAAATTTCATTGATACAACGCAGTAGATACAGAGGAAAAGGACTTATCACAGAATATAGGAAGTTTAAAAAACACTCAATAGAAGAACTCTTATAAACAAAAACTCCTATAGACAAAACCTCCCATTTCCCAACAAGGGATGGAGGGGAAAAATTAGGATGTCCGCTGGGATAACGTGACGATCTCCGGGTAAGACGATGGTTTTCCGTAGTTTCATGAGTTCCTCCTTTGTATAAACGCACCGGCGCCGATCCATACGGCGGCTGTGGCCGAGGAGCGCGGTGGGGCCGGTGGGGCCGGGGGGGCTAGCTCAGAGCTAGCGCACATCACGACGACACAACGAAAAACACTCAATAATCCAGCCGAACAAAGTCGAAACAAGTTGAATTAAGCGATTCCAGCGCGTGTCCCGATCGTACAACTAAAGTAGAAAAAATATTTACAAAATATAAAAGATAAAGCACATAAGTGTGAAAAAAGTGTGAAAAAAGAGCGGAGCGTTGCACCGGGCTGCCAGCTGGACCGGCGCCTTTGTGAAATCACTCATACACGTCACTCTTACACGTCACTCTTACACGTCACTCTTACACGTCACTCATACACGTCACTCATACACGTTCATAACACTTACAGGTGGGTACAGTTCTGATTTTCTTTCAGCCAGTCCTTCAGTCTGGAGGTGAACATATTTACTTCCGAGATGCACTTTATTTTGACCTGAAATAGTCCTGGTTTAGTCCTAGTTTAGACCGGAAATAGTCCTGGTTTAGTCCTAGTTTAGACCGGAAATAGTCCTGGTTTAGTACTAGTTTAGACCGGAAATAGTCCTGGTTTAGTGTTAGTTTAGACCTATGTTAGATCTGGTTGTACTTCCAAAACCAAATCTTTTTTGTGTGAAAATGCTGAGAACCACTGACCTTGGTCATTTTATTACTGCGTTATACAAACACATGTTTGCATTAATATTATTATTGTATGAGTTATCTGTTCTTTGTTGTTTACTTCTGTGCCTGCTTTGTGTTGCAACACTAGAATTTCCCCATTGTGGGACAAATAAAGGCTTATCTTATTATTCCTTTCTGTTTGTTGGCCCAAAGGTGTGCCGCGGGTGGAACCAAGCCTTCCACATGCCGGAGCTGTGGCGGTGCTTCGAGTTCGAGCTGAACCAGCCGGCGAGCTCGTACCTGAAGGCCACACACCCAGAGCTCATCAAACAGATCATCAAACGCCACTCCAACCACCTGCAGTATGTCAGCTTCAAGGTATGCACCGTCACACCATCAGGCTGAGACGTGACACAAACCCAATCAGGATGCGCTTTTGAGATATTCCAGCGACACATGAGGAAACTGGAGTGCATTTATTATGTTTCTGGAGTAGTTATTTTCAAATCCAAATCCACTGTTCATATGTTGTGAGGGGGTGTATATGGCGACTACAATTTATATTGTAACTTTCATATAACTGAACAGTTTCTGTGTGCTGCACGGACACTAAAACATCCACAAACATCAAAAGTGATCAAAATGTACATAATATAAATAATATTATGTTTTAATATAAATAATTAATACAATTAATACAAATAATTAATACATCTAACTATTTGATTTTATTAGTCTTAAAACCATAAAACCATAAAATAAAATAGCAATAAATAAGTCAAATTAATAAAAAACAGAGAATAAGTTGACTCAGACTATGTTAAAAGCCATCAAAAAATAAAAATAACAGACAGCACGGTAAGATAAATACATCAGTACACTTTGACTAGAAAACTTTCAATAAGTTTGAGTCAAAGTTTTAAAATGAAAAAACGGTTGTTGTTGTTGTTGTTGTTGTTGTCGTCGTCGTCCCAGCTTAGTCTTACTGCAACATGGCAAATGTATTTTATTTATTATTTACACATTCACATTTTCTTGTCAAGACCTTTTCTGAATGATAATTTAGCAAACATTGTGTTATGGCCAATGGGAATTTTAGATTTTTTTCTTACTTTTCCAATGCCTCGTTGTCCAGATCAGTCCAAAACAAACAAAGGCTTCTTCTTCATGAGTACGTTTGTGTATTGTACAGGTGGACAGCAGCCGGGAGTCGGCAGAAGCAGCTTGTGACATTCTCTCTCAGCTCGTGAACTGTTCTTTGAAAACTCTGGGTCTCATCTCTACGGCTCGACCGAGCTTCATGGAGCTGCCCAAGGTACCATTTTCCCTTCTGAATTTATTCATAAACTATAACTATGTTTGATTATGATAGTTGTAACTTTGAAATATTAATCTCCAAACTTAAATCTATAAGTTATTTTAAGGAGATGAAACATGCCTGGTATATTTGTTGCTGTTTGGATCCAAGTATGTCTTATTTAAACTTTTTTGCAGGGTTTATTTTGGTGTCTGGCATGATTAATCTTTTTTCTTTTTTTTTTATCCCTGTGACTACAATAACAAGTTTCTGCTCTCTATTTGACCAGTCCCATTTCATCTCGGCTCTGACCGTGGTTTTTGTGAACTCCAAGTCTCTGTCGTCTCTGAAGATCGACGACACTCCGGTGGATGACCCTTCGCTCAAAGTCTTGGTGGCGAACAACAGCGACACGCTCAAACTGCTGAAGATGAGCAGCTGTCCTCACGTTTCACCTGCAGGTACAGTCGCTCACACGCACAAGACACGCACGGGACACGCACAAGACACGCACGGGACACGCACGGGACACGCACGGGACACGCACGGGACACGCACAAGACACGCACGGGACACGCACGGGACACGCACAAGACACGCACGGGACAAGCACAAGACACGCACGGGACACGCACGGGACACGCACGGGACACGCACGGGACACGCACGGGACACGCACAAGACACGCACGGGACACGCACGGGACACGCACAAGACACGCACGGGACACGCACGGGACACGCACGGGACACGCACAAGACACGCACGGGACACGCACGGGACACGCACAAGACACGCACGGGACAAGCACAAGACACGCACGGGACACGCACGGGACACGCACGGGACACGCACGGGACACGCACAAGACACGCACGGGACACGCACGGGACACGCACGGGACACGCACAAGACACGCACGGGACACGCACGGGACACGCACAAGACACGCACGGGACAAGCACAAGACACGCACGGGACACGCACGGGACACGCACGGGACACGCACGGGACACGCACAAGACACGCACGGGACACGCACGGGACACGCACGGGACACGCACAAGACACGCACGGGACACGCACGGGACACGCACAAGACACGCACGGGACAAGCACAAGACACGCACGGGACACGCACGGGACACGCACGGGACACGCACAAGACACGCACGGGACACGCACGGGACACGCACAAGACACGCACGGGACACGCACGGGACACGCACGAGACACGCACGGGACGCGCACAAGACACGCACGGGACACGCACGGGACACGCACGGGACACGCACGGGACACGCACGGGACACGCACGGGACACGCACAAGACACGCACGGGACACGCACAAGACACGCACAAGACACGCACGGGACACGCACAAGACACGCACGGTACACGCACAAGACACGCACAAGACACGCACGGGACACGCACAAGACACGCACAAGACACGCACGGGACACGCACGGGACACGCACAAGACACGCACAGGACACGCACGGGACACGCAAAAGACACGCACGGGACACGCACGGGACACGCACGGGACACGCACGGGACACGCACACGCACTGGACACGCACTGGACACGCACTGGACACGCACGGGACACGCACTGGACACGCACTGGACACGCACTGGACACGCACGGGACACGCACGGGACACGCACGGGACACGCACGGGACACGCACGGGACACGCACTGGACACGCACTGGACACGCACGGGACACGCACGGGACACGCACGGGACACGCACGGGACACGCACGGGACACGCACGGGACACGCACGGGACACGCACGGGACACGCACGGGACATTTAGCTGCATATTATCACTAGACAGTTCCTAACTCTTAATCCTAGCTCGAATAACATAAGAAGAGTTGGTGGATTCTTCCAGAGAACTTCGGATAAAGTTTATCTTAAATATGAATATAGTATGAAGATATACATTTTTTGGTTCAAGCAACCTGTATCTTAACTTGACGTTAAGTGTCGTTCAATTCAATTACATTTGTTTTTGTAACACCCAATATCCTAAGTTGCCTCGAAAGGCGACAGTAGAAAACAGATTAGCAATTAGATAATTAGCAAATGTCCCAGCTTCCCCTGTCTTTAGACCCTCTTTCTCTACAAGGAAAAGTTAAATTTGCTCACAAACTTATTCAAGCATGTGAAAATTGCCCAGGTAGTTTCTTATAGATTATACTGTGTTTGTATTTCTGTCAATCGTAGGGATCTTGTGTGTAGCCGACCAGTGCCACGGCCTGCGAGAGCTGGCTCTAAACTACCACCTGTTGAGCGACGAGCTGCTCATCGCTCTATCCTCCGAGAAACACGTCCATCTGGAGCACCTCCGCATCGATGTGGTGAGCGAAAACCCGGGACAGCAGTTTCACACCATCAAGAAGAGCAGCTGGGACGCCATGGTGCGCCACTCCCCGAAATTCAACCTGGTCATGTACTTTTTCCTCTACGAAGACGAGTTTGGGCCCTTCTTTCGCGACGAGATCCCGGTCACGCACCTGTACTTCGGCCGCTCTGTCAGCAAAGACGTCCTGGGCAGGGTTGGACTCACTTGCCCGCGCTTGGTCGAGCTGGTGGTGTGCGCCAACGGCTTGAGACCCCTGGATGAAGAGCTGATCCGCATTGCTCAGCGCTGCACCCAGTTGTCGGCGATCGGACTGGGCGAGTGTGAAGTGTCGTGCAGCGCGTTTGTTGAATTCGTGAAGATGTGTGGAGACAGACTGTCGCAGCTGTCCATCATGGAGGAGGTGCTCGTGCCCGACCATCGCTATGGCCTTGACGACATTCACTGGGAAGTGTCAAAGCATTTGGGACGCGTGTGGTTCCCCGACATGATGCCTACGTGGTAAAGCAACAGTGCAATTTTATTCATACCCCGGCTACAAACTCGGCTTAAAGGCGGTATGGACGATTTTTCGGCGATTTGAGAACGCAGGCGGAAGTGCGCATGCGCCCTCCCCCGTGCGGACTGATACAACACACGTGCGTTTGTTTATTAGCGCAACGGAGCGCATCGCATCTCTCGTCTGTCCACTTCTGCGTCAGCTCGAACTGTCTTTCTCCGTCTTCATTTTGCCCCGTACACTGAGGGAACTATATTATGATAGATCCATGCGCTTAGGCACGCGGAAATGTGGGCACGAACCGCACACGGCTGCAGGTGAGCGGTAGGTGCGTTTTATGATTGATACGTGGCAGGACAAATGATTTATCCACGCCACGAGGAAATATGATAAAAAATTTGCTGAAAAGAATCGTCCATACCACCTTTTAAGGCGAGACACTGCAGGTGGAGAGGGAAAACAAGCTTAAATTTAGAGATATCAGTTTGAAACTTCTGTAGTTTACTCGCATAAAGAGAGAAAGTAATAGTATAAATAAAGTTTATTAGTAGAGCACAATTTGTTCACAGTAGCAGTCATTCAAAGTGCTTTAAATAACAGGAAAAGATGCGTTAAAATCACAATACTAATAGATAAATACATAAATTATGTACTGTTTCCCAAAATAAACAATGTGTAAACAAAATTTGACACATTCAGGGTCAGAATATACACCAGGTTTAAATGTCTTGCTTCATTTTGTTAACATATACAATTAAAAATAAAAACAGTGTATTTTGGCCATTTTGGTTGGCGTTTGCGTAAATTGGAAAATGTTTATCTAATATATTTATTTATCCATTTTTTTTAACTTTATATATCATGCTTGGATTTAGAGATCTATAAATCCTTCTTTACAATTGATCTAAATCTTGTTAAATTCAAGATTGGAAAGTTTGATGTGTTTAGGGGCTACTTTAATGAGAAATCTTTATGTCCTTTTTAAAGGAGCAAAATGACCAAAAAACAAAAAAAAATGTCTGTAGTGTCTCTCCTTAAGGGAATTTTTCCTTAATTTACGAGTCCATTATATATGATATTTTCCCATATTTCTTTCAAACCATTTTCAATATTAGTCTTGACAAACTGACAGTTTATTTTTCCCCACCACATTTGGCAATATGCAAAAAACGATTATTATTCCTCGGTTTGGTTCCGTTCTTGCCCAACTCTTGCGTTTCCACATAAGCGTTTGCTCTGGGCTGTCAAATAGAGCCAGGGGTATGAATTCTTTTACATTGTGTGCCGTGGCCCCAATCATCTTCAGCATGGCTAAGCGTTGTTTTAGTGGTGATTTCTGCTTTAACAGAGTGCTTTGTGTAAATAATATTTGTTATCTGTTCTCACTTTTGTTGTTATATCATACGCATATAATTCAGCACTTTTTTCTAAGCTTTTGCAACAACTTGTATGTCTGTTTTGCTTTAGATGTGACTTTCAGCAAGTTTCTGCATTTAAATAGTCTGTGCTATAGTGTCGTCTTTGACCATATCATGAGCAGGGATTTATGAACCGAATCTAACTAAGAAATATTGGGCAAAATGAATGGTGGACAATGGTAATTACAGTCATGTTTGTTGTGAATATGCTCCATAAGCGTATAACCATAAAGACCAGGTGCAAAACCAATATTCTGCATTATCTGATTACATTTGAGATTTACCAGACTGCTTTGAGTGAGTTTCGTTTCTATTTGACATCTTTATTTCAACGTATTTACTTGTAATTTCTTGTCCGATGTCTGTTTATTGTATTTGCAATATTATCACTGTAGTAATCTTCTTTATTATATTTAATACATATATTATTGTGTGTATTATATTTATTTATATATATATATATATATATATATATATATATATATAGCTATATATATATAGCTATATATATATAGCTATATATATATATATATATATGTATATATATATATATATATATATATATATATATATATATATATAGCTATATATATATATATATATATATATATAGCTATATATATATATATATATATATAGCTATATATATATATATATATATATATATATAGCTATATATATATATATATATATATAGCTATATATATATATCTATATATATATATATATATATAGCTATATATATATATATATATATAGCTATATATATATATATAGCTATATATATATATATAGCTATATATATATATATATATAGCTATATAGCTATATATATATCTATATAGCTATATATATATATATATATAGCTATATAGCTATATATATATATATAGCTATATAGCTATATAGCTATATATATATATATATATATAGCTATATAGCTATATATATATATATATATATATAGCTATATATATATAGCTATATATATATATAGCTATATATATATATAGCTATATATATATAGCTATATATATATATAGCTATATATATAGCTATATATATATATAGCTATATATATATAGCTATATATATATATATATAGCTATATATATATAGCTATATATATATAGCTATATATATATATATATAGCTATATATATATATATAGCTATATATATATATAGCTATATATATATAGCTATATATATATATATATATATAGCTATATATATATATAGCTATATATATATAGCTATATATATAGCTATATATAGCTGCTCTGCTTGGCCCTTGTTTTGGTCATAAAGAAACACGAGGAGATTTTGTTTGTTTTTACTGATGCACTTTGTTTCATGTTGAAGGACTGTGAGCTGCAGTGTTCATTTGGGTGGAAAAGTGTCCTATACTGTTAATGTTTCTCATTTTAATACATTTTCCCATGAGCACAGTAAAATGGCTTATATAATCATAAAATCAGTTTTCTAATAGACAGCCCAATAGACCAAAGCTGCTGGACAATATATTTGTTTAGAATATTATATTAAAATATATATATATATTTTATATATATATATATTTTATATATATATGTATATATTTTATATATATATTTTAAATATATATATTTTATATATATATATTATATATATATATATATTTTATATATATATTTTATATATATATATATATTTTATATATATATATATTTTTTTATATATATATATGTATATATTTTATATATATATTTTATATATATATATATATATTATATATATATTTTATATATATATTATATATATATTTTATATATATATATTATATATATATTTTATATATAATATATATATATATATTTTATATATATATATACTATATATATATATAGTATATATATATATATATATATATATATATATATATATATATATATATATAAAAATATGAAATTGTCTAATCTTTTGTAAACCACTGATGCGTACTGTAGAAATATTAATTACTATGTTGGAAAAAGTTCCCAAAAATATATTTTGGTTGACTGTATTATAATGCTTTTCTGTTTGCTTATTGTTTTGTTATCATAAATTCACAAAATGTTCAAATTGAATGAAGTTATGCAGTGATTTCACGTCATTTGCAAGACAAATATTTATTTTTAAATATATAATCAGAGGTTATATTGTTATATAAGGCCAGAGAAAGAGAGGCAGCTGAATGTAGATCCAACTGAATGTGTAACGCATTAAATATTTATGTTTTTGAAATATTATTGCTTTGGACCTGAGGAATGTTTGGGTTATGGTGGACTTTGGAGGATGTTGTTAAATGTTCCCCTTGTTTGTATAATGAGAGATCTATGAATAAAATGGAAAATGGAAAAAAAAAAAAGGATACATTTAAAATATTGACAATCCCATTTTTAAAGCAAATGCACATTTATTAACACCTGCAATGTCTTATATACCTCCTCACAAAACGCCTGGCAATTATTCTTATTATGGGTATTTATGAATTCAGTTCTTCATGTAATCACAAGAACGCTGGGTCATAATGGTAATAAATGCTTAACTAGGAGTTTGAGTAAATTGTTTAACGTTTTTATTTTCCAATGTCGGGTTGATTTTCTTCAAACAGCCTGGTGTTCTACTCATGTCTCCAATAAGAACTAAATCGGTTGAGATGAATTCGAGAATGTTTCAAATGTTTATTTTTCTGGAATGTTCCACAATACTACATCATGCATTTAATCAAATACAAATGTTTTATAAAAGCAATATATACAATAATACTCATATATATATATATTATACATATATAAACTGTAAATTTTACATTTTGTCCGAAGATATCCCCCATATTCAATTTAATTGGCGTTTCAACAGAGTTTTGAATGTATTATCAAGAAGCTATCCTGCTGCTTACTTAACCCAACTCTTCTGGGTCAGGGGTCTTTCACTTTTTTCCAGTGATTTTTTTCAACCTTTACAAAATGAACATGGTAGAGGGATTTTCCTTTTAGTGGCTGCAAGAAACAGCCTCGATAACAGCGACAACAAGCCTTTAATTGGGCAGTTAGAAGCCTGTAAACATTACACAAAGTCGGGTATCTAAAGTGCACAGTTACAATGGTAAATCGCTGACATGCATGTGATCAATCAATGTTCAATCATTCAGCGTCGCATGTCATATTCCTGACTTGGGGAAGATGCTAGTGCGAGCTCATGGAGCCATCAAATAAAATAATCACTGAGCCATCCATGAGCCGTGTTTTACTTCTTTACCGGCATGTAATACTTTCATTTTAGTTTCACAGTCGTTTTATACAAACGCCGAATTTTAAGGGTCGTTATCATACAAACACTGGTGAAACTAGAGCAAAAACATTCATCTTAAAAGGCACTGAATTGTACTCTGAGTGATTGACATGCTGTTGAAAAATACTGTAAAAAATATTGGCAAAAGGTTGATTATTGTAAGTGTTTGATTTGTTTAGTATCTCGAGCCTTTACGTATGTACATTTGCTCGTTTCTCCTCGCTGGTGACGGGGCTGAAGGCTTTGCCAGAGTCGGCCATGAAAGCTTGGATCTCCTCCACCGTGCGCGGCACACAGGTCAGCAGCTCCATACCGCCGGCCGTCACCGCAATGTCGTCTTCAATACGAACCTGCGAAAGGTTTTGGGAAGTGTGTTACCGAGTGTTTTGCATGCTATCAGACGCATTGAAGGTTGCAGGTAATAAATGACTTACTCCTCCGAAGCCACAGAAACGGGTCAGCACTTGGTTGTTGATGAAGCAGCTCTGAGCGGGGTTAGCGAGCTCCTGGTCCAGCAGGTGATTGATGTGATATTGGGGATATTGAATATATCCCGGGCTCCACGGTGAGGACCATGCGCTGTTACACAAGACGGCCCATTCGGAGACTCCTCAGCCCAGGCTCATCCATGCGCTCTGTGCCCTATAATCACATTTATTTTGATCAAAGTTATAGTCTGGATTCAAAGTTATAGTCTGGATTCAAATCTCTCAGTGTTCAAACAATGTATTTTTGCAGAGTTTATTGTCTTTGGGGAAATTACCTCTGCATTCAACCCTAGGAAACCTTAAGGGAAACCAATCAGGACCTTCTTGTTGTGAGGAAGGAGTCCAGACTTAAACATACTATCCATGCATGTATGAATAAATCATTCTCTTGATTCTTGACAGTTCCTCACCTCTGGGTATCCTCCCACATGGTGCACATCGATCCCCAGCAGGTGTCCCAGACCATAGGGCATGAAGACGGAGCCCATGTGGACCTTCATCATGTCTTCTACGCGACCGGTCAGGATGCCGAGCTTCAGCAGCTCCTCCAGGTGAATACGGAGGACAGCTTCGTAGATGGCTCTTTAGTCCGCGGTGAATTGACCGCTGGCAGGGAATGAGCAGGTGATGTCGGAGGAGTAGCAGTAAGGCAAGGCTAGTTTATTTGTAGAGCACATTTCATACACAAGGCAATTCAAAGTGCTTCACACAGCAGGAAAAATGCATTAAAATCACAAAGAAATTACAGAAACAGAAATACAATAAAATTAACTAAATTAAAAATTATCAATCCAACTGATTGTTTAAACTAATAAAATCACAAACAAAAGAGAAGAGTGCAAAGAAAAAATCCTTTCAGTCATATGCGCAGCTAAACAAAACTGTTTTTAGCTTAGATTTGAACATTGTCAGAGTAGAAGCCTGTCTCACATCTTCAGGAAGACTGAAGCAGTAGTATTCTTCACCCACGTCAAAGAGGCTGTATGCAAGACACAAGGCATTGGCAGATAAAGGACGTGTAGTGACAAAAAGAACAGTTCACATTTTATCATTGTACATCTATAATTTATCTGTTTGTGATTTAATTGAGAACAACGCAGTCAAACACGTCGAACAGCAAGGCAGGGTATGTATGAGGCAACAGCTCCCTCTCCTGGATACTCCAGCACATGACACCCTTCTATCGGAAAAAAGGAAATTGCAATACATTTACCACACGTCTCCGTCCATAATAGTCTTGTCATTTGGGGCTCCAGCTTGTCCATAGTGAATAATGGAAGAATTGTGTCCCCTATAAGAAATGATCAATTAATAAAACAAATGATTATATTAATAATTATGAAAAATATTGTTAGAGAGACTTCTGAAAGACCTCAGTTTTATATGGAGGGCTTCACTACTGGCTAGTTCAGTAGAGTTGTGATCGCGGAGTGGGCATCGGTCAGAATGCACTGAGGCAGGATGGATCTTTACTTCCTTTATTGACGATAATGAGCGTACATGCGTCTTGATTGTATGTGTGTGTGGTTCTGTAAACAAACAGATAAACATAATATTAGAAACAATTCCCATATAGTAATCTTCTAACAATAATACAAGCAGTGCTCTAATACTAATAAGCTGTGATTACTTAAATAACAATGTATAAACAATCATAATATAGTTTCCAACAGCACATAAACAAACCCTCTGCAGCCTCATGAAAATGGTAGGCCTCAAAGCCTCTACTACTAATAACCTATTAACAAATAATGATCAAACTACCATATTGGCACCCAAGGAAACGTATTCCAACAGAAATACGTATAAGGCTGACGTAAGAATACAGAGACCAAGTAATATCAGTGAGATAATAGCTAAAGAACACAGAATGACAGGGGTTAGCTTAGCATTAGCTGGAAGCTAATACAGGTAATATGCAGGTCAAACATCAGCAACAACCCCAGGCATTCAGATTGTTATCTCTAACCTCACAATAAAGCACAGAACACCCACCTGTCTCATGGACGCACCCTAAATAATAACACACAAACACGGGGCTAAAGGAACAATCTATCACCAGCTCCGAACAACAGCCAATTAGGCACACTGCGTCCGTCAGACAGCGCATACGGCGCATATGGTGATTACGAAAACCACAGACAACTGAAAATATCTTGCAACTTACTTTTTCGCATATCCAAGTCTATACTTCACGAGGTTTTGGAAACTGTCTTCTGTGAAATGTCGGTAGCATAGCACTGGATGAAGAAGTTGCTTTAGCACTATTTTAATGTAGCCGTGGATGTTAGCTAACTTCGCCTACTTCACATTTCCCATAACTCCACGGGGCAGCAGGGCGCACATAAAATTGTACAAATAATAACAATATAGAAATTATACTAAAAAATCAACCAAATATTTACCTGTAATGCACTTTTTAAGACTCATTAAGGCTAAAAATACTCATCACGTGTGTGAGTTTCTGACAAGCGGGAGCACCATGACCCAACTTGACACTCACTACGTAGGGGTTTAAATACACCGCAAGTCCTTGTGCGAGTGTGGGTCGTGTGTTGGTGACTACGCAGTTTAGTCTTCTAGAATATAATGTTTACGACTCTAGAATACAATGTAGAATCATGAGCATACGCAGTGTTACCAACACAAACTCCACTTTTGGGCCCTAAGCAGAGACAGTTGTGTTTTAGAGTTCATTTTACTGACTGTGAATCAGTAAGTAGCCCAAAAAACACAAAAAATGCAGCTTTTAATCAGAAACCAGTCAAACCAATGCTCAAAAGTGCCACAAACAATAAAACGGATTAAAACCCTGTAGACTTTAAGATGAGTTTGCCGAATTAAATCAAGAGGCACATTATTCTCTGTCCATATAACAGCTGTAAACAAGAGCGTCACTTTTGTAGTTTTTTTTATTTTAGTCTTTATTTGTCAGGGACCATGTACAAAATCATTCATCTTCAAGAGAAAAGATGATCTGCACTGTATTTTGCCACTTTCCATCGGCAGTCCCTGGGCAGGTGAATACATTACAATAATAAAAGTACACATTTTCATTATTGACATTAGCTCAATAAAATACACTATAAAACAAATTCATTTCTAAGAGTTACAAAATGAATACAGACAGATAAAAACAATACAGCTAAAAACTAGGTTGGCTGATGTTGGCACCGTTGATTATCCAGGATGTGCTTTTTCAAGTTCCGAGTGAAGTTATAAATATCTACAGACAAATTCAGACTATCTGGGAGTTGATTCCACCGTCTGATAATTAAAAAAGAAAAGGCCGAGGATCTTTTTGGGATGGTGCAATTTCTGCTGCTGTGGAGCGGGTCAATCGAGTAGTTTGTTCAGAGCAAAGTTGGACATATTTTTTCAAGGGAGGTGAAGCAGCATTATTAAGGATTTTGAACAGAGTTCTTAGATTTGTAAATAAAATAAAATGGTCAAAACTAAGCATTTTGTATTTGCTAAGAATGTTGCAATGGTGATAACAAAGTGTTTTTTTTTTTGTCAATTGCCTTTAATGCTTGGTTATAGAGAGATCTGAGAGATTTGAGGGTGGTCTCATTGGCCTGAGACCAACAGGATAAACAATAAGTCATGTGTGACATAATCATAGCATTGAAATAAGTGAAAGTGGCCTCGACTGTCAAACTGTTTCTCATGTGTCTTAAAAGTGAGATATTCTATTTGACTGAGTTGCATACCTGTTTTATATGCTTTTTAAAAGACAAAGTCTGATCCAAATAGACCCGCAGGTATTTTGTCTCAGTGACAATGTTAATCTTTGTTCCATTCACATAGATGTTGGGTATATCTTTAATTTTGCTTGATTTGGTAAAAAAAACAAATATGAATGGATTTGATTTCACTTTGACGTTCATCCACTTGTTTATTACAGTGCCTTATGTTCCACAAATGCAGGTGTACGAGGTGTGGCGCATCCCTCCTTTGGTGTAGCAGTAGTGCTGGAAAAGGCTGGCAAAAGAGCAGTTGGTTATTAGCTGTAGACTAGATCCCACTCACCCAAAGCCTTTTAAAAACTCTTACATTTTCTGAATTTAAACAAATAGTATCCTCATCTCTAGGAGTTTAATGTTCTTTCTGCTAATAAACCATTCCACATACCTTTCCATTTCAAATTCCTTCTGTCCCAGGCCTGCTTCTGTTGAAGGGAACTCCGACTATCAATGACATACTGTCTCAATACATTAGTTAGGTTGTTATCAATATAAATAGTATACAAAACGTTTGGGAAAAGTTTACCGTCTCATCAAGTTTGTCTATTTAAGTCGCCATTGTGAGTTAGCTTGCAGTGCATTATAAGACAAAACTAATTCATATTGGCAAATTCAATACAAGGGCAACGTTTTAATTTGTCAAAGGTTAACATTATCTGAGTTCTATGTGTAGATTTTTCTAGATTAGTTTTCTCCCCCTGTGTTTGAGCCTGCTGGAAGTGTCTGCAGCTCCCGTCATGGAGCCACCATCTCGTCCCGAGGAGAGCCTGCTGGAGGTGTCTGCAGCTCCCGTCATGGAGCCACCATCTCCTCCCGAGGAGAGCCTGCTGGAGGTGACTGCAGTTCCCGTCATGGAGCCACCATCTCGTCCCGAGGAGAGCCTGCTGGAGGTGACTGCAGCTCTCGTCATGGAGCCACCATCTCGTCCAGAGGAGAGCCTGCTGGAGGTGACTGCAGCTCTCGTCATGGAGCCACCATCTCGTCCAGAGGAGAGCCTGTTGTAGGTGTCTGCAGCTCTCGTCATGGAGCCACCATCTCGTCCAGAGGAGAGCCTGCTGGAGGTGACTGCAGCTCTCGTCATGGAGCCACCATCTCGTCCCGAGGAAAGCCTGCTGGAGGTGACTGCAGCTCCCGTCATGGAGCCACCATCTCGTCCCGAGGAGAGCCTGCTGGAGGTGGCTGCAGCTCCCGTCATGGAGCCACCATCTCGTCCCGAGGAGAGCCTGCTGGAGGTGTCTGCAGCTCCCGTCATGGAGCCACCATCTCCTCCCGAGGAGAGCCTTGAGGTCCAGGACCTCAGAAAACTGTCTGCAACATTGAAAGCTCGACTTGATGACCAGGTTCGGGTCAATAAGTCCCAAGAACTGAGACTACAAACCCAAGAGAGACTGATCAAAGAAAAAGACTCCAGAGCCAGCTCCCGATGAGAGCCTGTTGGAGGTGACTGTGTTGCGCCCTCTGCTCCGACAGTTTGGGAGAGGTACGTGGTTGCTTTTTGAATGGGAAAAGTGAAGGACAGAGACGGTCACGTCCTTACTCTTCCGTTTTATTTCAGGAAAGAACACTCAAAAACTTTGCGCAGGCGCATATCACACATTTCTGCCAGCCAATAGAAATAAACATTTTGAACAGGTCATATGTACTTTTTTAGCATTTATACTTTTTGTACTCAATACAGTTTTGACCACAATAATGAACTAAAAAGGTGAAAATAGTGTCTTATGACGAATTTTAAATCTGTGACTCGCTTTTTAACCTGTCACAACTGCAGCTCCCGTCATGGAGCCACCATCTCGTCCCGAGGAGAGCCTGTTGGAGGTGACTGCAGTTCCCGTCATGGAGCCACCATCTCGTCCCGAGGAGAGCCTGCTGGAGGTGACTGCAGTTCCCGTCATGGAGCCACCATCTCGTCCCGAGGAGAGCCTGCTGGAGGTGACTGCAGTTCCCGTCATGGAGCCACCATCTCGTCCCGAGGAGAGCCTGCTGGAGGTGACTGCAGCTCTCGTCATGGAGCCACCATCTCGTCCAGAGGAGAGCCTGCTGGAGGTGACTGCAGCTCTCGTCATGGAGCCACCATCTCGTCCAGAGGAGAGCCTGTTGTAGGTGTCTGCAGCTCTCGTCATGGAGCCACCATCTCGTCCAGAGGAGAGCCTGCTGGAGGTGACTGCAGCTCTCGTCATGGAGCCACCATCTCGTCCCGAGGAAAGCCTGCTGGAGGTGACTGCAGCTCCCGTCATGGAGCCACCATCTCGTCCCGAGGAGAGCCTGCTGGAGGTGGCTGCAGCTCCCGTCATGGAGCCACCATCTCGTCCCGAGGAGAGCCTGCTGGAGGTGTCTGCAGCTCCCGTCATGGAGCCACCATCTCCTCCCGAGGAGAGCCTTGAGGTCCAGGACCTCAGAAAACTGTCTGCAACATTGAAAGCTCGACTTGATGACCAGGTTCGGGTCAATAAGTCCCAAGAACTGAGACTACAAACCCAAGAGAGACTGATCAAAGAAAAAGACTCAGAGCTGAAAGAGGTCAAAATGACACTGAAAAACACAGAAACGACGCACAAAAAAATTCGATATCTGTACAACACATCCGTGATGAAGACTGTCGATCTGAAACTGGAACTTGCTGGGGCCAACCGCAAAGTTTCAGAAATGATAGAAAAAATGAAGGACAAGAGCCAGACCGCAGGGCTTCCAAAGAAGACACGGAGTCAGGAGCTGAACGTATCCCAGGGATTAAAAACCGGACTTGATGACCAGGTCCCGATCAACAAGTTCCAAGAAGGGAGACAAAAAACCCAGGATAGACTGATCAAACAAAAAGACTCAGAGTTGAAAGAGGTGAAACTTGCACTGAAAAACACAGAAACTGAGCTACAGGCTCAGATCACGGCGTGCAAAGAGATTCGATATCTGTTCAACACATCCGTGAGGAACACTGTCATTCTGAGACAGGAACTTGCTGTGGCCAATCTCAAGTTTCAGAAATGAAAGAAAAAGAAAGAGCAGAGGACCAACCAAGAGAACAGGAGGAAGAAGCTCAGCAGCGAGAATCAGAAGAGGACACCCCAGAAACAATAAAACACCTCCAAACATGGCCCTTTCCCTCAAAAATAAAAATCATAAACATTTGTGTGTGTGATTGTGTGCTATTTTTAATCAGACATTTTGCGTTTATTATTTTACATTTCAGTTTCTGTAGATGAGGATCTAAGAGAGTCCCTGAGCACTTGGCAGAGGGAACTTTCAGATTTTTCAGAATGTAAAGGTGGTCAACCATAGACCGTAACTGTATCTTGGACTTTAATTCTGTTATCACATAACAAGTGATTAGACTGTAACTAAAGCAGTACAACAGCTTCCAGTTTGTCAGATATGAAGTTTTTGAGAGTTACCTGAAAATCAAAGTTGCATTCCCTGTTCATACTTAGGGGGAAAAAAAAAACATACACATTGCCATATATTTACACCTCACAACAAAGATACACACATCTCAACCTGGGAGCATTTTGGTTGAAAAAAGTGGGCAAAAGAAACGTATAATGCAATAAAAAACCCACAAAAAAACACCAGAAGAATCAGAAAAGGGTTTATTGCCATTGTCATTGAACACAGTTTGCAAACATAGGAACTTTTCCAGCGTTAAGGTGCAACATAAAACAATGAATAATAAAATAATAATCATTGCAACATCTATAGAGTCAAATATGGCATGCATAATTTAAGAATTAACTTTAAAAAACATAATCACAATCAATGAACATAAACATCAATCAATGAACGCGGTTCACTTTTCGCGGTCTCGCTGCTTCGCGGATTTTCATCATGCATTGTGTTCTGCATTCTGATTGGCTAAACAGTCTCTCCGCGTCTTCTCTATCTGTGTCAATAACGTTATGGATTGATATGTACACGTACGTAAAACCGCTTGCCAAATTGAAGTTTGCAAGGCCGGTGAGAGCGGCGCGCATGAGCACGCCGGTGAGAGCGCGCGCAAGAGGCCGGTGAGAGCGCGCGCGTGAGAGGCCGGTGAGAGCGCGCGCGTGAGAGGCCGGTGAGAGCGCGCGTGTGAGAGGCCGGTGAGAGCGCGCGTGTGAGAGGCCGGTGAGAGCGCGCGTGTGAGCTGCGGGACACGCCGGTGAGAGCGGCGGGACACGCCGGTGAGAGCGGCGGGACACGCCGGTGAGAGCGGCGCGCGTGAGAGGCCGGTGAGAGCGCGCGCGTGAGAGGCCGGTGAGAGCGCGCGCGTGAGAGGCCTCACACGCGCGAGAGGCCGGTGAGAGCGCGCGCGTGAGAGGCCGGTGAGAGCGCGCGCGTGAGAGGCCTCACACGCGCGAGAGGCCGGTGAGAGCGCGCGCGTGAGAGGCCGGTGAGAGCGCGCGCGTGAGAGGCCGGTGAGAGAGCGCGCGTGAGAGGCCTCACACGCGCGAGAGGCCGGTGAGAGCGCGCGCGTGAGAGGCCGGTGAGAGCGCGCGCGTGAGCTTCAATGTTTTATGGAGTATTTCATTGTATAATAACTGTAAAAAAAACAAAGGTTTCTACTTCGCGGATTTCGACTCCCGCGGGTTCTTCTTGGAACGTAACTCCCGCGATAAACGAGGGATCACTGTAATTCTAAGCACTCACACACAGAGGGCAGAGCCTTTAGGAGATTCTTCTCTACAGTGCTTAATATATTTCATATTTGGAGACAGCTTCTCTGTTGGCAGCAGGATTAGGATTCCAGGCTCACATTTGTTCTTGCTCACAGTATTACATCTAATAGACAACTCATACACAACAGCACAAACGCACAGGCACACACGTGCCCAAAGATGCTGTTTAGGGTTTGGAGTGGGGTCATCAAAGTTTCATTAGACACATAGCCTACTCCATTTCTGTCAGAGATAGTTTGCAATAATACAGTAAGTAGGCTCCAGCAAAGCACTTGTAATGATCATTTCATATGCAATGCTGGTTACTTGACTGTCTGAAGATGGGAGGGAATACGAGTACCTCCAACGTAGCAAGCTGTGGTATAAAAGTCCCTTTGCCCATTTGAACGCCACTCATTTTGCTATGCGTACATACTAGAGACCACAACATAAACCACGCCATCGGCTGCATGCGCTCTTATTCTGAACACGCCACTCAATCTGTCCATTTATTTTGAAAAGACAAACCGGAAATGCCTCAGTCTCCTGTAAACCTGACACTCTAAGTCCCGTTGTGTCCCGTTATCTGAGACATCACGGACAGTGATGAGACGAAGGAGAAAACCTCGCGATCTGCACCGGGAAACGTCGTCGAAACTTGAATACTGGAAGTGGGAAATGTTTTTAATACCGCGGTGGTGGATTTTAGTTGTTTATTTGTCCGGTAAGTCATAGAAATCCACGATTTAAAATGATCGCGAAGTGCTGCAACAGGTTTTTCTAGCGCAGATTAGAAACAGCGGCACTGATTTGCACATGTAAATACTTTGTTAATTTAGATTGAAATCGCATTTATTTTGGCTGGTGTTCTGTTCCTAACTTTTGATAGCCAAATGACTGTGTTTAATCTAAATTGTAATTACAATATTCGCTTATCTTTTGTGCTGTGGCAGTAAAATGTGTGAAATAATCGTAATTCGTAAAAAAAGACGATACAAGTATATATTTTATAGGCCATAGGAAAGAATGTGAATACCATACAATACATTACAGTAAAATGAGATAATATGGTGGTGTTTGCGATCTACTCAGTATTTCGGGGCTGTGCCACCTGCTTGTCCTTGATAGCGAAGCCTTGACTGGAATGTTCCACAGTTAAACCTGTTCATGGAGGCAAAGTTAAAGTTCCGATCCGTGGACAGGTGGATCTGCTCATATACACTACGAATGCATGTTTTCCATGTGTTTTAAGCGATAAAACAGTAGTCTGTCGGGCCAGACTACTTTGTTATACAGTGCGCCTTTAATTAAGCTATTTCAACCAAGAATTGCCTTAATGTCGCTCAAGTTCTAAGTGGTCCTCTTCCTCTCACATGTTCTCATTTCTTTGGTGGGGGTTACTCTGAAAACTAATAAAGTCTGGATTCCTCAGACTGTAAAGCCCTGACCTGCTGCAGCTGCAGGCTTTGTCCTGGAAAGTAATTTCTTTACCCCCTTAAACCCCAATATTTACAAAACGGTTCAAAAATACATCACTAAAACTTTTATGTCTATTTACATATGTTGCTACAAAGTATTTCTGTTGAAAGAGTACAGTAACCTATTAATTTACTATAATTGTATTTTTCTCTATGGCGCGAACATGGAACAAATAGACTAAAAGAATAATATGTTATAGCAATGGTACTATGCAAATTAGATAAAACGTGTTCTTTTATTTGAATATACAAGGTTTCTATCTTTCGTTAAATCTCTCTCAAATGCATCAACAAATCCATAGCATCTAGTACTAGATCTCTATGGACCACATTGTAAGTACTTCATTACTGGTGTGTTTGCTTTGGTCCTTCCTTCACAGAAAAAACAAACATCCAAAATCCTGTGTTGTTATCATAAGTACAGCCAAGCCCCTCTCCTCACATGTTCTCGATCAGGTTAAACTGACCCACACAGGCCACAGCTGTTTCTGGGTGTGTTTGAAAGTGTTATCTTTAACTTAGCTGTACCACTGTGAGACACGGCTGGACTGAGCTCCTGTTTACTGCTACGTGAGTTTTCTGCCGTAAAGGCCTTATCTTTGCAACAAGAAAAGATGTTTATAGTTTGACTACGTTGTTACAGTCAGCGAGTACTTTGTTAGATCATTTCTGAACTTTTCACACCAAGAGCATATCGAGTGTTGTAGGGAAGTATGCGAAGAGCTTGTAACCATGTCATAACCACTGTTCCCTCATCATCAGCTCACTCATAGTTGTATTTAATTGATTTGTGCATGTATTGTTCTGCATTTAAGGCATGAGTGCTGAGAAAATGTCTGTTTTCACCTATCCCCTTATCTCTTCCCACGGCTCTATATTTATGTGCATGTCTCTAAAAGAGTCTAAACATACCGTAATTTCAGTTTACCACAGAATAGACTGTAACAACTGTCATAGTTGATATAACATAGTTTACCAATTATTAGAAAAAAATGTTTATATGCATCATTTTGCTAAAAACAGCTGGTTAAAGTATTTTCTCTTGTAGTCTTTTGAAAGATTTACCCAAAAATCTGCTGACTAGTCTTTGCAGGGTTGGTTTAATCATCACCTACTTCATCCTGTTTTTGAGTAATCACAGTCTGACTTCCCTGCCTTCACTAATTGCCTTTCCTCTTCCGCAGCTGTCCTCCCGCGCTGCTCTTCGGTTAACGTTTTTGTGCGGGACGAGAAGAGGTATGCCGTCCTGTTCCAGTCCGTGGTCCTGCCCTGCCAGTACAACAGCGTCTCCACACAGACCCCCGTGGTGCAGTGGGTCTACAAGTCCTACTGCCGCGACCGCACCCGGGACTCCTTCAGCTTCACTGACACTTTAGGAGCAGGAGGGGTCGCCAATACAGGGTACAATAATCATGGAGGATATGGGTCACAGGGGAGTTACGGGGGGACATATGAGACGGGGACGGTCAGTTACCTGGACTGCGCCGACAGCAGCAGGACGGTGCGCACCGTGGCCTCTGTGTCAGGATCGTCCATTACTCTGTCTGAGCACTACAAGAACAGAGACATCTCTATCATCAACAGTAAGTTTAAGCGGCCACTTCAAATGCACCATCTTGATACTTACAATATGTCAACTTAGGGGCTCAATATTTATCATGTGCACTGATTCTATTGCACTTGTGGGGAACATTTTCCTTAATCAATTACATTTTTTTGGTAGTGCGATTGGATACGAGCTATAAAGAGTCAAATAAGTTACTTCAATGGCTCATTATGGACTCTGGTTGGCGTGGGAGCGGATGGGTACAGTTGAAATTGTCTTAAGTGAAACGTACCGGGCTGTTTAAGCAATTTAAACCTCATGAGGCCGAGCTCAGGAGTGGCTACACACAGTACTTTGATGATTGGACAAGAGAGAACGCAGACTCGGGTGAAAATAAGTTGTCAAAAACAAGTGAGCTGAAGAGGTTTGAACAATTACCAAATCCGTGGTGGGATTTGGGGGATTTATTTAGATGGAAACTAATCTACAGTTTTGAACACTTTTGAGCTAATCATTGTTAGAACTAACTTTTTCATGTTTTAGCCTAATTTTAGTCTGATTGATGTTTAGCCTGATAAAGTACCGGTTCAGCTCTGGCAAGCCAGATATGATCTTAGGTAGTAGTTTGAGAATTGAGTTTTCCAATTTATTTTTTATTTATTATGAATATATCCTAGTAGCCTTGACTAATTAATTCATGCTTATTGTTTTAACCATTTTAACTGCTAACAAATTATATAAAGAATGTAGAAATATATGACATATACAGTATGACAGATCTGCAGCTTTGTAAATGTCTGAAATGGATTCTTGACCCTGAAGACAGTTGGTAGAAACTATTCTGCCATGTGTTTTTTAATCCACATGTGACTGGCCCCACCTCTGCCAACATCTCTAAAATTCCTTGAAGTTTTCAGTTCAACTTGAAAGTCCACATAAAACAGAGGAAAACTTAAAACACAAAGGACTGGACATACACAGTAGTTTTCTGGGGAGCGAGGGAGCATCAGAGGGATGTGGCGCATGAATGTGGGCCTGTTCTTAGCTGCAGGATTTATGTGGCTTTAAGGCGAAGTGTCCTCTTCTCCAGGAACAAGGACAAAAGACCCCTCACTCTCTCTGATGTACTTCAATGTCCCTCTTTTACTTTCTCTCAAACATTTGGTGCGTGTCACAGCAAAACACATCTTTCTTTCTGTTCGAAGCTCCTACCCCCATCTTCCCTCTCATCGTCCCTCTCTACCTTTGGCTCAGAAACACTGCAGTGATGGTGTGAATTCACAAAACCAAAGCTTTGAACATGTTTCTCCCTTCAGAGGCCCAGTCAGCCATACTCGTGTAATCCTGTTCAGGGTCACGGTGAGGCTGGCGTCTGTGCCAGCAGGCAGAGGAAGAGAGTTAACATCAAGTTTGCCCCATGCAAAAAACAACTATTTACAAAAAAGTCCTGTATTTACTTGTAAAATAGCTAAATGAAATAATGATTTAAAGATCTTCAGATGGGTCACTCCAAAACTAGTCGTCTAATACTAATTTTGTTCGTCTAAAACGCCATCGGCCGATTAATTGACTAAAAACTAAAGGCCAACAGCCCTAATTAGATGGATAGACTACTGTAAGAGACATTTTATAACCTTAAATGTTATAGTCAAGTGAGTGATGTCTGTTTGCATGTCATCCCTCATCTCTAGTGATTATACTAATACTCTTTATACTAGTATTAAATAACTTGACACTCAGATGAAGGCAGCCATTCTGAGCACATTGTTTAATGTTTATGGGCAAAGAGATTTCCACAGGTTGCTGTTATTTAAGCAAAATCATGTCCTCTGCAGGGTTAGGGTTAGGGTTAGCACTTTCCTGTCTCCATGCTAACCCTGTAGTAAATACCTCTGCAAACATGTTCTTTAAACACATTTGGATTCTTGTTTTAATTAATATTCTCATTGTCTGTCAAATGTTAATGCTTCTGGACTATTTGAACTGGAATCTTAATTTTAAAACTGTTTATAACCACATTATTTGCTGCCTGTTGTGGATCCAGTCTGCTGCTTAGAGCGTTCTGGTCTGGAGCTTTCCTTCTTCTATAGAAAATCGGAAAAGGAAGTAAATTTTTCTGTACAACCCATTTCCTGTCTGCTGCATGTTCAGTGAGTCTAAGCCCTGACAATGAAGTCAGTGCTTATGAGCCAAGTTATCCAAAATGTAACAACTCTTATATGTTTCAGATTTGTAAAGAACAAATCTCTAATGACATACTAATTAAAGTGCAAAATCTATCATTCCTTACTATTCTGATGACGGTTCTGAATATGTTTCCTTGGCATTGCATGGTTGCATTTTTGCTATAAACACTTATCAATCCATTTGTGTTTATTTACTCCAATCGTTACACTGTTTTAAGTGCAACTGTGTTTTTCAGAGGCCGACCTGCGCATCGGGGAGGTGCAGTGGGGCGACAGCGGCGTGTACATGTGTAAAGTGATTATTTCGGATGATCTGGAGGGACAAAATGAAGCCTCCGTGGAGCTGCTCGTGCTTGGTCAGTTAAGTCAATACTGTTGCTTTGTTATGAAAAAATACATACATCAGTGTTTTCATTAATAGCTGTGAGTGGTGGTCCTACTTTGTCTTACAACTGGTCAATACGCCGGCATAAACAAATCATATTTTTTGCATCTTGTATCAACATAAACAAAGTACAGTAACATTTGCTTTGCCCCAGAACATTAATATTGTAAAAGCAGCTCTTAGGGTCAAAATGAGGCCGCCATGTGCTGTCTGTGTCTAATTATATAGAATATATAAAGAACCGGGAAGTAAGGCTGGTGCTGTTGGAAAGTAAGCCATTGTTAGCACTGGCTGTGGCTTCTGACAGTCGCAAAATACGCTTGTAAACTAATCGCAGTGAATCGTTGGGATGATAGGAATGAGGTAAAGAACTGAGGGATGAGTTTTCACATTTTTAAGACAGCACTGTTTAAATGCTTCAAATAGGTTTGTCTTGTACTGCCAAAGAAAACACTGCATATATACTTATTTTTTTCCAATAAAGATCCTTATCTACATTTGGGAGTTTGCTGTGGTTTTGGTGAGTTAAATGTCTCAATTTGAACTTTGACTATCAATGACAAGAAGCCTGTATAGAATTTAGGGAGCATTTACACTTAAATCTTAACTTAAAACTAAACTGGAACTAGACTGGAGTAAGACCAGTAAGACCAAACCAGTTCTACATCAAGACTCCGGGATAAGAAAAACTGGTGCGAACCAAGGCTGTTGTTTCTGCTAGCCGACATCAAAAATGTATTGTTCAAGTTAGTTTTTGATAAGATACCAAAACACAAGGGGTGTGGGAGAACAGTTTATAATGTTAACAGTGGTTATTGTTGAATTAATACTATAACTGAAGTAGTCCAAACTATTCAGGTGCTGCTCCAATAAAAGTCCAAGAAGACACGTTAGAAGCACAATAGCAGTCATAAACAGCTATGATAAAAGTGTTACTGGGACAATAAAGAGAGACTCTGGACAAAGTAGAAGATGATTAGTCATCAACACAATTAGCAATGCTTCCATCGTTACCGGGTCATTATGCCCATATCAGATGGAGCTGTCCACACAGAAATGTTAAGGGCCGAGCTGGAGTATCTTTGATACA
Organism: Eucyclogobius newberryi; assembly: GCF_026437365.1. NCBI lineage: Eukaryota > Metazoa > Chordata > Actinopteri > Gobiiformes > Gobiidae > Eucyclogobius > Eucyclogobius newberryi. The sequence continues at coordinate 15,817,742 of NW_027316167.1, read as the reverse complement.
ATAGTGTAATTTTCCAATCAGTTATAAATGTTTTTTTTTTGCTTTGTTTGGAGTGTTTGTAAAAGTTCTCCAGTGCCTGGTCTGGGCAGCCTGTGAGTAAAAGTGGGCGGACGCAGTGCCAGGCACAGGATCTTGGTTAGGAGTAGTATATTGCTGGTGGATTAGCCTGTTGTGCATGTTTTTAGCACCGCCCTCATTTAAACGACCACTTGAAATTCTGGCTGTGATGGGTTAAGGTTCACCACTGTTAACTTTGATTTACTTTGGTACTATGTTTCTTTAGCTCACTGTATCTATTTATCACATGTCCAACACGGCAGGCCCCTCAATGGTCAGATTTACTGGAGCCGTGGTATTTGTCAGAGGTAACCATGGTAACGTGATCTTCTCTGCTGTGTATGTGCTGCAGTTTGTGTCAGGGCTGAGGACGTAGAAACCCCCCTCTCAGTGTTTTCACAGAAGTGTAATTTTTACAAACTTCTCTTCGTAGAGTTAACCTGTAGCTGTGGAAACGGTTCATTGTAATGTTACCCACTGTGAGGATAACATGGTTGATTTGGTTGGCACTCTGGCCTAAATGTAAGCTTTATTTAAAGAATGTAACCTTTATTTGTTTACGTAATGAGATTTATGTAGATGCATTTACTCTTATTTTCTTATATATAGAGCTTGTCATGTTAGCGTGACACATAAATTAGGCTAAATGCAATCAGTTTAGTTTTAGTTTTAGTTTTAGTTTATTTGCTATTTGTTATTTGAAAACTGCATTGGAAAACATTAGGGAAAAGCTCAGTATCCACAGTAAAACAATTGCAAACTTCAAAAATTAGACCAGAGGTTCAACTGGAGAACATATAATACAGTAGTGGAAAGAAAGTAAAGTGTAAATATATACAGATGGAGTTATTTCCCTGCAGTCTCTTTCCTTGGGCACAGGTTTAGCTGAAAGATTTTGAAGTAAGGCAAAGGCATGTGAGCTGTGAGCACAGTTCACCACATCCCCGGACTCTGCCACTATACACTGCACTAAATTATCAGCATTTGTTCTCGTTTCGTAACACTGATTCACTGCTGCTGTGGCAAAAGGCTCAGACACATTCTTGAACCTGTTCACAGCCCTGTTCCCCATCTGTCAAACGTTTAGTTGGCATTGGCATTGGAAGTTCAAACACATTGTATTTTGTATGTTTTCTTTAGTCTTCTGATTGTAAACATGTAAAAAGATCATGTTTCACTGATGTAGTATTGATGAAGTATATGATGAAGTATTCTAAGTATCTGATACAGGTAGAAGTGCTATTGAAATGTGACTGTAATTTATGGTCCATATTTATTATAAGTCACGATTAGTACTTTATGGACTTATCGCTCAATATGTATTATAGATGGAACATTCTTTTTTGACGCTCAATATTTATCACATGCACTTTTACTTTGTACTCGTGAGCAACCTTTTGTAATTTTTCTGTACTACGTTAAGATTTGTGCTGTAGGCGTTGGAAAAATAACTCATCAGACACAAACTATTTAATAATAGAGTTTAATTCTGCTCATGCTAGTCCCGCTCATGCTTTTTAACAACTTTGTACATTTAGAATAGTTTTTTTCATAGATTAAACCTGTTTCAGTGTTATTGTTTATTGTCTAAAACCTCTAGTATATTGTAGTGATGATTGATCAGCTTATTCCATTCCATAATGTTAATTTAAGTAAGTTGTATGTCCACAGGGGAGTAGCTTGAACGCCTGCAATTTTGCGCTGTACTGAGTGAGTAACGGAGAAACGGGCGGACACACACATTTCTCTGCGGCTTATAGTTTGCTGACTGGGCACGCTCTCACTACACGCAGCTGGTGATTTGGGGATTTGCCGCATGTGCCTCTGCTTTCACCTGTTTGACGTTCATCCTGAAATGACCCACGTTCCAGTTTGTCTCCATAGACCTAACTTTACTTTGTTAACGTTAATCTCAATGAGGATGATCTGGAGCGAGCTCGTTTGTAATGAAGCCTCTTTGCATGCCGCTGTAAGCCTGTCCTCTGCGCTTCATTAATCCCTTCTTTTCTGCTGTCTTCTTCACCTTCTGTGCTCTGTCTGTTTTCCAGGTCTCTCAGCCGTACCTGAAGATCTTCTGCCAGGCTTTGATTTGAAGATAATGCCAGGTAGGGAACAAGGACTTTAGTGGGTCCTTACCTGGCAGCTTCCTTCATGCTAACACTGCTCGTAAAAATAATAAAATAACTATCGTTTTAACCGTAGGAATCAGGGCAATGCAACTGACGCATTGCCATCCAGTCATCCAGTCCTTTTTTTTTTTAATGGCCTTTTTCCCTGCTACCATGAGTATGTTCCAAAGATATCCATTTATTGTGTCCATGGCAAGAGTTTTGAGGCCCAAGAACATAGTTTTGAAATCGAGTGGGATGATCATGTCAAAAACAGTAAAATATTTTCGGGCAACAGGACAGTCCCAAAACACATGATAATGATTTACCTCTTACCCCAATTTATCCAACATTTAGCATTTCCCTGGGAATAGTGGGCACTTGATAACATGGTGTTATGAAAAAACGGGCCACATTCTTTCAACAGAATTCCTTCCAGACCTTTGTGTGACTTTTCCAAATACTCACAGCATATTTCCACCTTTATCTGGTCAAAAATGCATTTAAAAAAGCCCAATGTATAACTTAAGTCTAAGTCAAAGGACTAAAACTATTCAAATTAATGTTCAGCATAGATGTCTCTGTTTATTCCAAACTCTTCCAATTTCTATTCCCAACTGGTTATTTGATGAAACAATCTTATTGAAGCTCAGTGGAAAAATATTGAAAAAATCTCAATATACAAAGGAAATAATAATTTACCAGCTGATTACAAAAATGATGCATAGTTGCAGCCCTTGTTTGCTCATCAGTGTAGTTTCTCTTCATTCCCGCTCAAGATAATTATGGCATTTGTCTAATACATTAATATAAATCCAGTACAAATTTACAACTCATAATATTACATTTTCCTTCAATAGTTCTAAAAATACTCCCACATCCCTGACTCCTGACTGCTATTTCTTACAGCAAATGTTTTTTACTGGAAGCTTTCACAATCTCAGGAACTCGCTCGTCACTTAATAAGCTGCCTGTTGCTCACTGGGATGAGTTTCTCTGGCAAACAGTTATTATGGTCATTACAGTTATTTATGGCAGTGGTTAACACGTCTTTGGATACTGCCCCGTCGTAGTTCCCGCTCAAAAGTGTGGAGTTAGTCTAGTTTGACTCACTTAAACTTCTTCTAATCTCATTTGAACCACAAAAGACTTACGTCATTAAAAGATTATCAAGAAGCCAAAGAATGTGTAATGAATCATTCACATCTAGAAAGATTGTTCCTTATGTTGTTTCCAAGGCCTGAAAACAATGTTGCTGATACTGGACAGTGGTTTGCATACTCAATCATTTTCAATAATGATTCACAAATAACTTGATTTATGCTGGTTTGTGCCTAGACAAAATAAATAAAAAATGTTTCTCTAAAGTTACATTATATTTTTTGCAATGTATCAGCACATTTTGCAAAGTGCTGATACATGTCTTTGCTGAGGCAATAAATATGAAAAACTCTATATGAATTTGGAGTATCTGAATAACAATATTAGGACAATATTATGTCTTGAAGAAATGTGTTGAAAACCTGTTTTTAAATGGCAGTCAAACTTTTCCACTTAAGTGACCAAACATCACTTTAAACAACAGGTTTTTCCTCCTTTTTCTTTACAATTTGCTTTTTCCCCAGCATTTTTATAAATGAACTCGATATTCACATTTTGCATTAATATTGATTATTTGATATTTTTCTAAATTTTTACTGATAGTTTCATGATCTAATTAAACGATTAATTAAACGTAATACATGTTTCACTTTTTTCTTCACATTTTTCACACCTTCAAATCAACCATTTTGTTTTGTCTTGTAGATCATTTATTGCCCACCTCTTTTGACATATAGTCTGCGTTCACGTTTATAATCCTGGTTCAGTCCTGGTTTGACCTGGTGTCGACTTGGTTTGTCCTGGACTAGTCTCGGCTGAATCCAGGTTTAGTTCCAGTTTTGATGATGTGTGTGTGAATAATATGTGAACACAGCTATAGAAAAGACATTTGGGAGTCAGTCGTATTTGTTGTGACGGCCAGATCCGGGGTATCTTTCCGAGCCACATAAACTGTCCTTTTCCTTCCTGAAGCAAGGGCCAGTTTCCTGTAGACCTCTGTGTGTGAGCTGTGAAAATATTCTGTGGAGTTTTTACATTGTGAAACATTTCCTCTTTGGCCTGTTCTTTCCTTAGCCCGCTGTGTCTTTAAAGTCTGAAACATTTGGTTTATCGGCGGCTCTTTAACATGATCAATCTTGTATTCTGACTTCAATTTCAGGTGATAACATTTATTTGATATAAAATGCTCTTTCTCATCATGAAACCAGAAAACAGATGAAAGGTATTACTAACTTTAGATTACAGTTAAATGTATAAATTCCCAGCCAATATCTGAATTATCATGAGATGGGTTCATTACAGTCTTTAGTGCAGGTTACACTGTTTGCACTTTTTTCCCTCATTCCCTCATACTCTTCCCAATTTGAATGGATTTCTATTAATCAGAAAAACATTTTACATATTTCACAGCATAACATGACACTTAAAACATTAACGTTTTGCATTACAATTGACCCTCAAATCATAATAACACAGGTTGATAAATTTAAACTTAATAGAATCCATATTTTGCTTGATTTGAGCCTCTTCTTGGGTTTTATTGTTTGATTTCCGTCATTACAGTCACTGTTATGTATTGCTCATAGTTTTTTCAGGTTTGACGCTGGAACGCAGAAACTCGTAGAAAACTTCTGCGAGGACAACGCAGCATTAATATTGACTATTGATCTGGCGGCATTTGTTTACCCGTTGCTATGGTGATGGCCCCAGCATAGTGATATAGAACAGTGGTTCCCAAAGTGGGGTCACGAATTATGAGCTGGGGGTCGCGAGATGATTTTAAGATGTACTGTTAAATCTATTACACTGTATTAAATCTCTCTTTTCTTTTAGAACAGTATGTTTTAGTGATCTTTGGTCAGATAACACAAAAGTGGTTTGAATCTTGAAATGTTGCTCTGGGTTTCATCGTTATCTTAGGGGTCCTGCTTGTAACGTTTGGGAACCCCTGATATAGAATACTGATATGGCTGTTGCCAGAACTACACAAAAATAACGCACTGCAGTTAGCTTCAGAGTTATCACTGACCATGATACAAAATGCGTTTAAGTGTGTGAATATGAGATATTATTATTTTAGCTCTGCATTATGGTAAAAGAGTTTGATTGACAGGCTTCATGAGGTCGAGTTCTGGCTCTGTCGATTTGTGTCTCTCTACTTTTTACACAGATTTCTCATCACTTACTGTCAATAAACCAATGGGCCAAGAAAAGTTTATTAGCTTATGATTATAAGTTTATGACTCAAATGTATCCATTATTGTAATAATCTTAATAACTGCACCACAGTATTTACATTTTGAGGTTTTCTATGTTTTCTGTTTACAGAGTGGGTGTTTGTTGGCGCTGTGGCTCTGGGCTCTGTGCTCTTCTTGTTGCTGGTGGGGATCTGTTGGTGCCAGTGCTGTCCTCACTCGTGCTGCTGCTACGTCAGCTGCTGGTGCTGCCCGGACACATGCTGCTGCCCCAGACACTGTAAGACCCTACACACACAGTCCAAGAACAAGTCACTGTTTAGACCTTTAATAAAGTAATTATCAATTTGTTTTTAACAATGGGTGACTTTTGAGAAGTTTTAATATGTTGTTTTAATTGTGAGACTGACATATTTCCATGGTTTATTTTTCACACCAATCATTGTTTTATTTTTATTGCAGCTACCTTTATTTTTAGCATATGTATTTCAAACCAAAAAGCATTGCTCAAACAATGATTGAACATTAAAACTATGGGTGCGTCACACACACAGGTCTAAACTGGACTCAAACCAGGGCATGTGTTAATGCTCCCTATATTTAATTCACTTTTGGTAACCATCATACTTTATTGAATACATTTTGCTCATGGTTTAAATAACTGAGGTGGATTTTCATGGGTAATCCACTCTAAAGTATGTTTTTTGCTTTTTAGTGTATGAAGCCGGTAAAGGAATAAAAACAGGTCCCTCCACTCCAGTCTACCCTCCATATTTTGTCTCTGGGGTCCCAGCCATGGTGCCCATCGCCCCCCCATCTCTGGTCGATAAGTCGTCTGTGTCTGTGCCTCCGTCAGATGCCACTCTAGTTACAGGTAAATTACATTTCCACGTTCAAAGTTGTATAAAACATTTAACCTGAACCCTAAATGCCACAATGGTCAAATCACCTGCTTGTTGCTAATGGTAAGTGTGTATATGTCCAGTGCCGGTTCATGCGGTGAGCACCTCGTACCGCGTGCCTTCAGTGCAGGATCAGAACTCTCTCATGGTGCTGCAGTATGTAGAGAAACAACTGGCTCATTTCAACCCCGCCATGTCCTCGAGCCACCACTGTAAGCCTGTGACCTCGCTGTGCGGCTCTGTCCTCTGATCCATCTACTGCAGCATGCCCTTTCAATCTCTCACTCTTCTGATCTCATCCATCTTACAAAAAGGCCTGTCACGATAACATGTTGCGGGGAACAAGTGCGTTTTATTGCTTCAGAGAACATCTTGATAAACCATAACATGGAAACTATTTTATGCCACCAATATGCAAGATAAGTCCTATTATAAATGTATAATATTGTTAAAAACATCAGTTGCAATAAATGAAAAGAAGAATGAAGCACGTTAGAACGTTAATAACAAATGCCGAGTTCCTATGTTTGGGAACTGTGTTCAATGACAATGGCAATAAAGCTTTTCTGATTCTGATTCTATCTATACTGAGTCATAGAGGTTACTTATTTGACACCTTTTATAGCAACATTTTATAGTATACTACAAAAAAATAAGAAAAAGTTCTCCGATAATGCAAAGATAAATACTGAGCCCGAAAAATACAGATCCATCTATCATTTATTAAATGACAAGCCAATATAGTAATTATTGTGACAGGCCTGCTCCCAAATACTCTTTATGATTGAAGTCTTTGCATGTCATGTCTCTCCCTGATTTTATATTATTTTATTTTAAACTGTGAAAAGCATGGACATCGACCAGAAAATATGTAACATCTCGTGTTCCATATTCTTACAGACTTAACACTTCTGCAGAATGCTTGTTTAAAAGCCTAAAGATCTTCATAATCAAACGTATTTGTTGAATGTATTTACTTTGATACATGTGTTATTTTGTCCAGCGAGCAGCGCCTCTGAGCTCAGCTCTCTTCACGAGGGAGAAAACAACTTCAGAAAAACGTTCAGAAATGTCCAGAAGAAAGCGTTACCTGCCATCATCGACGTGGACCTCAAACCTGAACCCGAGCTCCAGCGTCCCCACGGCAACTTGCCCTCCCCTCAGCGCTACCACGACAACCCAACATCACCGCGGCGTCACCACGACAACCCACAATCACCACCTCGTCGCCGAGACAGTCCCTCCTCGCCCCAACGCGACCAAAACAAACTCTCGTCTCCTCAGCACTATCGACACAGGCTGCCGTCGCCGCAGCGTTACCGTGACAACCCACCCTCGTCCGAGCACCACCGGGACAGTCCTGCCTCATCGCACCGTTTCCAAGACAACGCGCCACGACATTACCAAAAAAAAACACCCTCTCCGCAGCGACATCGAAAGGACCCGCCGTCCCTGCAAAGGTACAGGAAAGACCCGCCGTCTCCAAAACGATACAGGGACGAGCCGGACTCAGAGACATTCTTCAGACAGCACAAACCTCTGCTCCAGCGACGGTTCAGCGACGAGCCTCCTGCCCCAACTCAGAGCCGAAGACCGGAAGCCAAACCACAGCCGGACCACAGAGAACCGGACCAACACAGGTACCAACACAATTTCTAGTAGGTCTGTAAGTGGTAATTATGGTCATACAAAATAAAATGAAACAAGCAGGAAACACAATAAAGATTTTTCATTTATGCTTCTACAAAATAAAATTGTCCAAAATAAAATAATGAGGGGATAAAGTTATATTTCTGCTCTTTTGTGGGTAATTTTACTGTCATTTTACATTTGTCTGATATGAAAACCTCCTTTAATACATTTGAAGACAATATTTATGTTGGGCAGTAGGAGGATTGGGAAATGAAGTTTGTTTTGAACGTAAGTAATGAAAAGTTTGTGTCTTGTTTGCAGGTGGAACCCGCGCTCAGAGCACCTCCAGAGAAAGGCGTATCGGTCGGGTGAACGGGCCGTGTCTCTGGACGAGCTAGAGGAGTTTGCCTTTTCATATTCACAGAGACAAGGCCGAGGGACGGAGAGAGGAGCAGAGGAGCGGACGAACTACGAGCTCCAGGGCTCCAGTCAACACGATACTTACCACAACGGACTAACACAGCATTATCACACCAACGACAACCATCCGGAACACACCAGTGACTACGATGATTATCCCAGGAGAAAAAACAGGCGGGACATCAGCCCTCTAGCGTCACCCATAAAGAGAAGGGGAACTTGGGACCCCGATTGTCCTGCGCCGCCTCCTCCGAACGTCAGCCCGCCGTCGTCGTCCTCCCAAGAAAAAGACTACGACCCCACTTTTCTGAACAACCTTCTGGAACGAAAGGCCAAGCTACGAGGGGTGAGCCAAGAGAAGGGGACGTCAAGAGGTGACGGAGGCTCAGACACGCCGTCCAAAAGCAGCTGTAACCAGGGCAGCGGGGAGACGCACAGGCACTCCCCGAACAATAGGCCTGACGGAGACTCGTTACTTTACTCGGAGATAAACCGGAATCAAAGTCCATCTTGGAGACCTGGCCCGGGAAACAGCGGGTCCTCTCAGTCGTCCGCTCTGGCCCAGCCCGGACGCAGAGACGAGACGAGGGAAAAGCCAAGGAAAATGGTTGGTTTTGTTAATGGTTATTTTATCACTCAAAAGCAGTGCATGCATCTTCACTTCTCATTGGGAAAATGTGTCAAATAAAGTTTACTCAATTGGTTGTTGTTGCTGTACTTTTGACAGGTTAGGTTCAGAAGCTATGAGGATGAAATCTTTGATCTCTAGGTAGACTGCTGTGTTGTGTCTCCCACCACTCTTTAACAATTATAACTGGTTACGCCTTTTGCCCTCCACGCCACCCCAAAACCTGGGACAAAATCTGTATTGACTTTAGATATATAAACAGCACTGGAATTAAAAGAAAACAAAAGGCATCTTGTCCCAGGTTTTGTTAAGTAACCCAGTTTTCTAATGTCTTTGATTTTATGCATTTTTTTTTTGACCAAATATTTTTTACATTACATTTGATCTATATTAACTATTAGCATGTCCCTCATATCAAACTAAAATATTGTATTGTTTAATGATCACTTTTCATTTTTTCCACTCAGAACACCCTCCTCAGCCGGGACTCGCTCATCGTCTGAGGGGCCTCAAACGCCACTGACTTGACAATGACACTTGTGCATTGGGCTTTATCCATGGAGACTGTACAGATGAGGTCATCAGGGGCCACTCTCCCCTCGCTCCATCTCTCTTGACTCTCTGGACCTGGACTTACTTGGTCTTAAGTGGAACTATAATAAAGACTGTAGATTTTTGTTGTAGACCATGTTTTTACAGACTGGATGTCTGGATTTCAAGTTACACAAAGCAGCTAAATACAGTTTTAATGGCTGACTTTGTATGCAAATTGTACATATATTTTTGTATTTTGTTTTAGTTTTTTAGTTTTTTATTTGTTATTCAATATAATTTTTACTAACTAGAATGGTAAATGTTTTGCACTAAAGATTTAAAACGGTAGAATTATTAAATCTGTTGAACAATGTTGCAGCTATCACAATAATGATTTAGTGATAATTATACATTTCCAGTTCTAGTGTTAAAGTTAAATGATCATACCTGTTCAAAAACATTATTACGTTTTAAGCACTGTTAAAGTGTTGAGTTTACAGCTCGGTTTGCTTCCTCCTGGTGGCCACAGAAATAATACTGTATTGTTTGTAAATGTAATTTAAATAGGGGTTAGATGTTTGCCTTGATCCTTTCTATTCTGAAGTAGGTGAAGGCTTGTCAGATAATGCAGCACAACCAAAATGTGTTAGTTCTTGATGGTTTTGCAGTAGAGCTATAAATACTAGGGTTTCTATATTGAAACAAAAATAAAACTTTATTTGTATATTTATACTTTTATTTTTTTATAGAAAGTTAATCTATTTATGTTTGGCTCTGGTGTGAATTTTGCGATTTTTTAATTCCTTTTTATATTGTTTGCATTTGTAAATTAATCATTGCTCCACTGTACACACATAATCTTTTTTGGATAAGTTTCTTATCACCACGTTTCCCTTATCGTTTGTATAAACAGTCTGTCAGTAACAACATGTTTGTTTTAGAGATAAAGTGTGTTATTTTTTAGATATGTATTGATAATGTTCATTACACTTGCTAATCACAAGGACAGTACTATTACACAGCATTGTGTGAAAAATGAGATCTAAAATAATAAATCTTCAACTCAACTCTCTTAACACATGTCTGTCATCTCAAATATATGCACTTAATTGTGCATTCAGTGACCTTATATTTGCCTCAAAACCATATCGTACTGACGTATGACTTCAAAGCTGGACATTTTTTATTCCACTTCCTCATGACTCATCTTGTGTCCCTGGCCCACCATTTGAGAACCATTGTCTTGAGCTGGTCCTTTATTTCCACACCAGCTCCTCAGTTTTGTCTGTTTTGTTTCACTTGTGTGTCTGTGCGTTCAGGCTGAATGAGACTTTATGTAAATGAGCCACTGTGTCACTGTGACTCATGCAGTGTCTTTGTCATTTGTTTCCACAGACTGGATTTGAGTCTTAGCTGTGCAGCTGTGTCAAACCTTACATTTTCTGTTTTTATACATAACACAAATAAATGATCTGGCTGTCCTACTTTCTCGTTTTATTTTGTTGTCACAGTTTTCATCAAAGTAATATTTTGGTTGACAAAAGAAGACAGAAGAAATGAAATGCTATGGCTGATGAAAAGTAAAACTACGACTATAAATACATGGTTATTTTGTTGACAAATTGAAACTAAAATTGACAAAAGGGATGAGTAACAACACCTTTCCAATGAAACAGTTTAGATTTGGCCAAGTCAAGTTTATTTTCACAGCATAAATACATAAATCTACGGTATATTCCTTAAATTACACAATGTCTTTAGTGGGATGGGGTGGGACACGGTCCACTCAGCCCCGGACTATCTCAGGAATGTGGTTGAGCAATTTCCTCATCAGGTTTGTGTGAAACATGACATCACGCAGCTTGTTGATATTATTTACTGAATGTAACATGGCTGCCTCCTTCAAACAAACTGTTAACTTTTCTAATTTCATCACAACAAATAAGATTGTATAATGAAGTCCTGAATACACTGTTTTGTGTAATTGACACACCTTCAACTCATAGGCATTTGATTGTTGGTCATTATAGTGTAAATAAGTTATGTAATTTTAATTTAGAAAACTGAATGTAACCTAGCCTTTAAGTACTCAGGTTTGGCTCATGAATGTCTTTAAACTGATACAGATCCATCAGGTAGTAGACCTATAAAATAAGTAGGGCGTAAGTGTTGGTTGCTTGTTCCTCTTGTTCTCTGAACTTCATTATCTAAAGCAACTCGAGGATGAAATGAGATTTGTTCTGAGTTTGCATCCAGAGTTCTGCAGGTGTGGAGTGGAGGTACTCAGGGTCAAAACAACACAGGAATCTGAAGGAGTCGGACATTGAGAGTGGGCCTTTCTTATGAAATAGAAACAATGTAAACACCCAGGCCTAAATATACAGGTTTGGCTGAAAGGTTAACTTAAAAATGGTTCTCTCTGCTAAGGATGTTGTTGTGAGTGGCAGGGGAAGTATAGCGCTCTAGAGACCTCTAGTGGCCATTTAGACTAATGCATACTGTTGTTGTGTCCTTAAACAAGACACTTCCCCCTTTATATGAATGCGGTGTAAATATTGTTGCATGTCCTGTGCAACAAGTGGGAGACTAGAGGGCAGACTACTCAAGAGGCATTTATGAGCTACTTCCCATGGTCATTGATCCATTGAGATGAAACTCTGATGGTATATACTATACTAACACATTAGGCCAACATCTAAGTGGGCTGTGGATGAAATCATCTTTTTTGTAGGGGCCAAAAGTACCTTGAAAACTGCTCTAGAGACAGGTAAGTTTAATACCATACTGTGGAACATTCAAAACAATAGCTCTATGCATTCAGTGGTCAAAGAACAGCTTTTCCTTACTTGAGTACAGAAAAGTACAAATAAATCTGGCCAAATATTACTCCAATTAATGCACTTAAATGTAACTCAGTCAAATTATTACTTAACTTAAAATATTGAAGTATTTGATGTAGGAATTACTTTGGTAAAGAAAGTATATATTTTGGAATATATGTGTTGTAGCTGCTGTCATAGACAACTCTCATGCATTTAAATTCACGTTTCACAATTTCAATTTAAAAGCACAGTGAATATAACCTGGCTTACACCAGATTGATCTGTTTCTCTCTGAATTGAGCTCTTCACAATAAAACATCTGGAAAGTTTCTCGCTGAGTCAAACAAACTAATCAGTGACATTACACCAACAGCCTGTACAAGTGTTGAGTTTGTAACAGCATCTGCTCACATCACGTCTCTGAGTGAGCATCATACGCGTTTAAAATTGGATTAAAGACATGGAAAAGTTCTTTGTACTTGGAGTAGAATGTATATACATTTACGGCAACAGTCTTAAAACCTCTGAACTCAGTTTTCCATTCAGCATTAAGGTTAATTACAGGAGAAGGATACATCATTTATGCATGCATTATTTTTTATATTATATATTTATATATTTTGTTTGTTGACGGGGGTTTCTGCACACGAGCATCACCGGGAAATGAAGTTGCTTGGATATTGGATATCCGACATATTAGCTCACACGGACGACACTACATAGTGATAGTGTAGATGCATGGTACCAAAATATATTTTTTCTAAATTGAAAATGCATATTCAGAAACATTTAACTGTTGTGCCCAATCCTATTAATCAATGAGAACTTTTTTGGATTATTTTCAAAAAAAAATTGTAGAAAAATTCCATTGCCCTACCAGATAATTGTCATTACAAAGAAATATTTTGGATTGGTTTGGGGTGAATAGGTCACAAATCCTAAAAGAAATTGAAGAAAAAAACATATTTTTGCCAAAGTATTTTAATAAAAAGTGTAAAATGCATATTCAGAAGATTTAAAATACCGTACACGATCCTAATAATTAATTAGAACAATTTGGAACAGTTTTGAGTGAATGGGTGACAAGGCCTAAATGTTATTGAACAAAACATTTTTAAATGCTTCTTCAGAAAAATTCAATTGCCGGACCCAATAATTCTTATAACATAAAATTATTCTGGATTAGTTTGGAGTGAATGGGTGACAAAGCCTCGATGTTATTGAAGAAAAAAACATCTTTGTTCCAAAATATTTCTTATAAAAAATTGAAAATGCATATTCAGAAAAGATTTATTGCTGGACCAAATCCTAATCATCAATTAGAATTATTCTGGATTAGTTTGGCGTAAATGGGTCACAAAGCCTATTGTTATTTAAGAAAAAAACATGAATATAATTTATAATGAAATACAAGAATTACCCTTTTGGAATTAATTGGCCTATTAGTAGGCGTGTCAAACATGTATATTCATTTAAACAATGTATTTTACAACATTAAGAAAACAAACAAATATTGTTTTTGCTTTTGTCCAAGTAGGGTCATTTGTTAACTGTTCTAAGAGACATCACGGAACATTTGCCGACAATTCAAGCGAACACACGCCGCGTATCATGCATCTAATGCGGCACTCTCATGTAATATCGTCCGCGTGAGCACCGTTGTCGAATATGTCAAATATGGTTCCCGGGACTATGACCGGGACCGGGACTCGTTCACCTGCGCCGGTGCGTCGCTGTTTCGGGGCGTGGCCTTTGCTCTCGGGGACGAGACTCGTCGGGGAAAGACACACGAGCCAAACAATGAGCAGCACGGCTTGATTCACCTGCTTCGCGCTTTGTTACGGAAAACGAGCTTCTTTTGTGTTTTTATTTTCCCAGGACGTTTGGACTTGTGTATTTGACTGTTGTTTTGGCAACACCATGCAGACTGTGGCTGCTGCGGTTCTGCTTCTGGCGCTGATAAAAGGTAAATGTAGACTCATAATAGGCCCATGTCTTTACAGGTCGATTTTACACTGATGCGACTCTGCTGTGGGTATTGATCACGTGATACTTTATCACTAATTCATACATTTGGTCATTAATCCACTAGGCCTATGGGGAAATTCTCCAAACATTTTCAAATGTGACTTGTCTGTGTTGGAAATAGCCTATCAGTATCTATTCTTACTAATTCTGTTTTAATTGTGAATCAATTTGACAAGAATGGGGCAAAACGCTGCCCCTGTCCTTCTATTGTGCTCCTTGATAAAGATTTGGGGATTATATCAGTCTATTTCTATCTGTCTGTGTTTAGAGTTTGAGTTTCACTGTGAGAGTCAGTGCCAGTTTTTCCTGTTTGTCCACCTTGACACGAGCTCCTCAAACACTCTGGTTTCATTCAAGGCTGCTTCTTTGGGCCACATACTGGAAACAAATGGGAATATTGTCACACTGGCACTTATTATCACAAACTTGACAGTTGATCTCAATATTATTTAAACAAACTCCATATTCCCCCTGTTATAGAAATGTTAGACAAAACCAACCTTGAATATGAAATTAGGCTATTTTTCCCCCCTTATAATTATTTTAGGCAAGGCAAGTTTATTTGTAGAGCACAATTTGTCCACAAGGCAATTCAAAGTGCTTCAAAGTACAACAGAGAAAAAATGCATTAAGATCAGAGACATGACAGAAATCACAAAACCGTTTAAGACTCGGCACCAGCAGGAGGCCAGTCCGTGTTTAGTCCTGACTCTGGGCACCAGCAGGAGGCCAGTCCGTGTTTAGTCCTGACTCTGGGCACCAGCAGGAGGCCGGTCCATGTTTAGTCCTGACTCTGGGCACCAGCAGGAGGCCGGTCCATGTTTAGTCCTGACTCTGGCACCAGCAGGAGGCCGGTCCATGTTTAGTCCTGACTCTGGGCACCAGCAGGAGGCCGGTCCATGTTTAGACCTGACTCTGGCACCAGCAGGAGGCCGGTCCATGTTTAGTCCTGACTCTGGGCACCAGCAGGAGGCCGGTCCATGTTTAGTCCTGACTCTGGCACCAGCAGGAGGCCGGTCCATGTTTAGTCCTGACTCTGGGCACCAGCAGGAGGCCGGTCCATGTTTAGTCCTGACTCTGGGCACCAGCAGGAGGCCGGTCCATGTTTAGACCTGACTCTGGCACCAGCAGGAGGCCGGCCCATGTTTAAACCTGACTCTGGGCACCAGCAGGAGGCCGGTCCATGTTTAGACCTGACTCTGGTACCAGCAGGAGGCCGGTCCATGTTTAGACCTGACTCTGGCACCAGCAGGAGGCCGGTCCATGTTTAGACCTGACTCTGGTACCAGCAGGAGGCGGGTCCATGTTTAGTCCTGACTCTGGCACCAGCAGGAGGCCGGTCCATGTTTAGTCCCGACTCTGGCACCAGGAGGCGGCCGGTCCATGTTTAGTCCTGACTCTGGCACCAGCAGGAGGCCGGTCCATGTTTAGTCCTGACTCTGGCACCAGCAGGAGGCCGGTCCATGTTTAGTCCTGACTCTGGGCACCAGCAGGAGGCCGGTCCATGTTTAGTCCTGACTCTGGCACCAGCAGGAGGCCGGTCCCTGAGGTCCTCTGAGTCTGAGATGGTTCATATGGCACTAACATGTCCGAGATGTACTTTGGTTCTAGGCCATGGAGAGACTTGTGCACAAGCAGAGCTGCTTTAAAGTCTATTCTCTGAGCCACAGGAGCCAGTGCAGAGACCTGAGAACAGGACTAATGTGATGGTACTTCCTGGTTCTAGTCAGGACCCGAGCCGCAGCGTTCTGGATGTATTGCAGCTGTTTTACAGCTTGTTTGTTACAGTAGTCTAATCTACTGGAGACAAACGCATGGATAAGTTTCTCCAAGTCCGGTTTAGACACTATACTTTTATTTTTTTCAAAGTTGTGTTGCATCCACACACTGATCTGTTGGATGCAGTGACAGAGTGAATCCACTGGTCCATATTCACCTGCCGTCAGTGAAACATAGATCTGACTCGTCTGCATCACTGTGATAGGACACATTTTTATTATATGAAACAAGTTTTATTATAGCTTTTTATCATTTTCTCCCTTTTTTCAAACTGGGAAGGCCATTTGCAATTGTGATTTGACCAAATTTTCAAACACGAACACACGCACTCACTCCAACTGCCTTTCATTTCCCACATGTTTTAATAAATATTTACACCTGTATTCAGCGCCACTGTCTCTCTTCCACAGTGTCGGTGAGTATCCAGGTGATCGTCCCTGAGTTGCAGAAGTCCACATTCCTTTTTGCCTCTGTAATTCTGCGCTGTGATTACTCCACTGCCGCCAATACTCAGGAAACCCTGGTCACATGGAAGTACAAGTCCTTCTGCAAAGACCCTGTTCTTGAGTTCTCCTCTACAGGTGAATGGCATATTTATAACTGAGCATTTAACTAACTTGATACTTGACACAACAATCATTTTCATCTATTAATTTTAATTGTACTCACATTTTTGTCAAAAATCTGAATTATTTAAAACCTTTCAGAACAGATTTAATATTGTAGCTTTGTCTGAGATATGGTTAAAGGTGGATTGAATTTAATTTACCGTAGATAATTATGAATTGTTTTTTGTAACAGAACAAACAGGAAAGGAGAAGTTCCTTCATTTATTTGTTTGTAGTGAACTGAAATACATAATTGTTCAGTGCATGACTACTGCAGTAGATTATTTGGAATGTAAAACTGTTGAGATTGAAATAGAGATACAAAAAAATATTTTAGCTTGTGTGTTTAATGTGTTTAATTTGTTGAGACTTTAACATTAATCTGTTAAATGAACAACAACAAACAGCTCAGGTTTCCTGGATGCCATGTACAGTAGAGGGCTTTGTCCAGCCATCACTAGACCAACTTTAGTCACCTCCAGCTGCACCACATTGATAGATGATATTTGTATGAATGAAAGGATAACAGAAAACGCAATTAAAAGTGTTATTTTGTTAAACAGCATACCTGACCATCTACCAGTATTCATTGTTCTTGTTATTCATTCTTGTGAAGCTAAAAAAAAAAGAATACCGTACTAAATGTAATAGAGTTGTTAGAATAAGAACTGAGAACCACCTTATTTAATGTATGTTTAATCTTTTGATTCTGTGGAGCCAAATCTTGCACGAGTCAATTGAACGATGAAGAGAACTATCTGTTGAAAAGGACATTCTCTGTTACACGACAATCAGTTAGGTTTTTGAAGTAATTGTTTAACAGCCTTAGTATTAATGAAAATAACTGAAGATATTAATACAGAATTACCGTTAGATAAGAAAAATCACACATTTGGAGTCTTTATTGACCTAATAAAGGTTTTTGACTCTATTGATCATAGTATTTATTTATTTTAGAATTAGGAGCAAATGGAATCAGAGGTGTTGTGTTAAAATTGGTCATTTATTTAATGTATGTAGAGTACAGTACAGTATGTAGATTATGCAGGGCATGTATCAAGATGTCAAAATATTAGTCAGTACTATTGAAAAAGAAATGGTTCTACTTAAGAAAGGGTTTAATACTAACAATCTCTCACAAAATTTAACTAAAACCAAGTTTATGTTGTGTATGTATCAAAAAACTAGAGAAGATGTTGAATTGTTTTTTAATGGAATCAATATTGAAATTTGAAATTGAAATTGTTTTCATTTTGCTTTATTTTATGCATTGCCTAGAAATATGGGGTAATTCCTTCAACACTAATTTAATGCCTTAGTTATATTACAGAAAAGAGCCTTAAGAGTCTGAACTCTTAAGTCAGGACTATTAAAATTGAAATCAAATTGTTGATTTAATTATGCAAAAAGCAAAACACTGTTGCCATGTGGTTTGAAAACTAGAAGGAAATTAGATTTTAAGATTTCCTTTTCTGGTGTAAAGCAGTGGAACTTAAGACAATGAAGTTAAGAAATGTTCAAATATTATTCAATTTAAGTAATAATGATACAAATCTATTTAAGTAATGTGAAAACTTAATGTGGAATGTATAACTTGTTGTACATTCAAACCCTAACCCAAAATGGTGTATTTGTATGTATCATATCTCAAAACACACAACTCTTACTTATGTTTTGCAGCTTACCAGTCTGCTCTGCAGCTGGGCCAGGATCCCGCCAATGACTGTCCGGACAGCCAGCGCACCCTACGCACCGTGGCCCAGAAACGAGGAAGCAATGAGCCCACTCTGGGGTCGGAGTACCGCAATCGCAAAATCACCATTCTAAACAGTAAGTTGTTCATAGGCAATGGAAATAGTTTATTGTGAAAATGGCCATTAAAAGGCACATAACACATAAGGTTTGTAAACTTACTAAATATTACCCATATGTTAGTCATGTAATAAAGTTCTATTCGGTGTAACAAAACATCCCTTTTTATAGATTTTGCTTTCTTTCCGAAGGTTTTATTTGACAAGACGGCTATATAGGGAGAGAGCGGGTATAGACTTTCGGCAAATGGTTGAGGCCAGGAATCAAATTTAAGACGCAGAGGCAACCACACGTGTGCAATACCTTTAACCACTGTACCATCGCAGAGTCCACTTAAATGATTTTAATGTTTAAATGCAGGAATTGTAAAGTGTTTGTGCTTTGGCAGAGGCGGACCTGCAGATCACAGAGGTGATGTGGTGGGACAACGGAGTGTACTTCTGTCAGGTGGATGCACCTGGAGACACCAGCGGCGACAACGACAAGGAAATCAAACTAATTGTTTATCGTAAGTTACTTGTTTTCAGTATCCGTGTGTTTTGCTGCATTGTTATTTAAGGCAGCAACATTTTTAACCATATGAATTGTGAACTTTTCAAAGAATGTTTAAAGGTGGTATGGACGATTTTTTTTTTCCAGCACATTTTTTTATCATATTTCCTCGTGGCGTGGATAAATCATTTGTCCTGTCACGTATCAATCATAAAACGCACCTATTGCTCACCTGCAACCGCGTGCGGTTCGTCCCCACGTTTCCGCGTGCCTAAGCGTATTGATCTATCATAATATAGTTCCCTCAGTGTACGGGGCAAAATGAAGGCGGAGAAAGACAGTTCGAGCTGACGCAGAAGTGGACAGAAATCTACGGGAGACGAGAGATGCGATGCGCTCCGTTGCGCTAATAAACAAACGTACGTGTGTGTTGTATCAGTCCGCACGGGGGAGTGCGCATGCGCACTTCCACCTGCGTTCTCAAATCGCCGAAAAATCGTCCATACCGCCTTTAATACAGAGCTGCTGGATCTTTTCTTCAAATCTGAACTAACAAGCGGAGGAATCTTTTTATAACATTAGTCAAAGCTCATTAAAGTACATTTTGCATTATTTTACTTCTCTTGTCTCTTCCTCAGACTGGCTCACAGTGTTGTTCATCGTCATTGGGGCCCTGCTCCTGCTGTTCCTCTTCTGCATCTGCTGCTGCCAGTGCTGTCCTCAGGCCTGCTGCTGCTACGTCCGCTGCCCCTGCTGCCCACAGAAGTGCTGCTGCCCTGAGAAATGTAAGGGCACATGTTCTATTCACTACTGCCAGTCTCCTTATGACTGGTTTAACCACATCTAGAACAAATAGGTTATTTATATATGTAAGTATTAATCTTGTTGCATTTTAGTGGTAGTGCAGCATCGAATGATGAAGGAGGCACAGAGGGCCATGGTTCCCTGGATGGGAGGACAGCAACTCTACGCTCCAATGAGCCAAATGTCATCTCAGATGAACCCTGCTCTTTATCCAGGTATAACAGTTGTCAATAAAAACTGATCACATTTAGATATGTCTCTGATAACTCTTGGGTTCTTGTTCTTTTTTTTGTCTTGTAGGGTCGGTGTCAGGAAAGAGCATCCCACTGAAGCCCATGCCCCTGCCCCCTCCCCAGTCCTCGGCCTACAGTATGCCCCCGCCCAGTGCTCACAGCAACAACACAAACCAGATGCTGGACTATCTGGAGAATCAGGTGAGGGGGATGGACGTGAACACCCCTCTGATGCAGGTGAGCCTCTGTCTGCTCTGTTGTTTTGTTGTCTTTGTAAACAGAACGTAACTTGTCTGTCCTTGTCCCATCAGTCACAGTCAGTGCCCCCTCCTCACATGCAGCAGATGCCCCCTCCACATATGCAGCAGATGCCCCCTCCACATATGCAGCAGATGCCCCCTCCACACATGCAGCAGATGCCCAACCGTATCCCATTCTCTCCAGGACCTCCCAGCATGCTCTCTGCTCTGGATGATGTCCCAAATGAGCGCAGGATAATCACGCTCCCACCGATCAGGGAGCAGGGAAGGGCCCCACCCTCAGCTCCCAAAATGCGTCCTCCAAGCTCTAGTGAAAGCAGTCGTAGTGGATTTGGACGTCGTGATGACCGTGGGGCTGGGGGCAGGCGATACCCCTCACCGACTCGCTCCAGGGGTGTGGCCAGAAGTTACAGCGAGGAGTCCTTGGACGGAAGGGGCCGCTCGGAGGCCAGAGCGGGCTTGGACCGCCCACGTTCTAGATCCAGAGACGACCTGTTCGACGCCAGGTCCCGGGGTAACTACTCTCCTCCTGCGGCCCAAAGATCCCGAGGGTCCTGGAGCTCTGATGAGGACAGTCGCAGAGGAGGAGGGCGAAGGGGCGACAAACCGCCCAGCTACACTGAGTATGAGCCGGGACAGAAACCAGGGGCACGAAGGAATGGCCGCTATAATGTAAGGCAATCACTGCTGTAAGCTACGTTCACAATAGCCGTTAAGTGAGCGATGGTTCATCATCTTATCTGTTATGTTCATGGTTATAGGAACAAACTCCTTTTGTAACTTGTTTTGAGTCCGATAACAAGCATCTCCAACAGATGCCACTTAAAACTACTTACCTACCTGTGATTTTAAAGATGTGAAAGTTTAAGACATTTAAACCTAAAAAGGTCAAAAAGAAATGTGTTCTAAACGTTTTAAGATACAGTTTTTAAAAAAAATTATTGCACTAATTACCATATTTACCTGTGCATTGTTTAATGTTGAAAAACTATGACGGCTCTTTGAACGTAGCACACAGCTACAGCATGTTTTCAGCTATGTGTTAGTGGAATAAAAGTTACTAAAGTTAGTGTATTTTTCTTAGGACAACCGCTCTCGAACTGGCACCAGTGTCGTCATCTGAGTCGTCGAGCTGTGAATCTGTGAAGGTTTTTTTTAAAAGAGCGCCTACACCTCAAAATGAACTGGGAGCTGTGATGGGTTGTGCAGTAAATAAGCAGGCCTATGTACAATAGTGAATGGCCATATCCTTTTTTTTTTTTTTTAAATGTAGCTTTTAAATTAAATATTGAAAGTCTTTGTCAATAGTTTGACAGTACTTCAGTGTGAAGGGACTTTTCTCAGGGCAATTTTATAGCCAATTGAAGATAAATAGTACAAATATGTTTTCTGCCTCCTGGACATGGACCGGCCTCCTGCTGGTGCCAGTACATTTAAAGTTTGTTATTCTATATATAGTGTTTTGCAAACATCAAGTTTAGTACTTGCAGATTAAATGAATATGTGATATGTGTATACAGGAAGTGCTTTGTATTAATACACTGTTAATACAGTACTGCATCTCTTGGATGGACCATCTGTGAGAAATTTTTCAAATTAGTTATTGAGCTAAGAGGCAGGATAACAGTTTTGAAGACAAATGAGGAACATGTTATTTAATTTTTAAGTTTTTTTCATAATTGTATTAATAACTTTGTTTGAATAAATGTTTTAAAAAATGTTTAATTTGTCCAGCACTGTATTCTTAAAGCCTAATCTCATTTTTTTAAACACACTGCCTCATCTTCCCTATTTCTCTTGAATATTTAAAAATGTTCTTTGATTATGAGTTTAACATTTATTACTATATAGCCTTAAAATAGGCCACATGAGCCACAGTCAGTGTTGACAACTGAGTTCTAGCATGTTTATAGTTATTGTTATTATAAACGTTATATTACAAACATATTGGCAAACAATAAGTAGGCCTACCCTACTTAAGCATCACAAGTGGAGGCCAGACAGGAGAAGACTAGGCCACAGCCAAGAGGAGTCAGAGAACAAATCATAAATACAGGCGCTAGGAGGGCAGAAAGTCCATCTGTAAATTGATTCAGCATTTAAGTTAGGTCAGGCAAAAGCAGTCTCAATTCTTTGACGAATGTGTGAAAGAGAAATTTGAGGTCTTTATTTTGTGGATAAAGAATTTTCCTAATAAGTAATGAACAAAGTTTAAAAAAAAGTCTAATGGCTAGGTTTTTTGGGGTGCGTTTAAATAGATATAATTAAACAACATGGAGCTGAAACATGGAGCGTTGCGTTAAAACTGCTATGAACTAAACTATGTATTATATAATATGAAGGTTATTTTGTGTTTTACTGACGATTTCCTTTATTTTTAGTATTTATTTATTTATTTTTCTGTCGTAACAAAACTGCGACCGTGTTGACTGGGAGTCGCAGGTATATGACGTCGTGGCAAAGGAGGTGCGCGTATGCCACGTCGGTCTCTGTGCAGAGCATTTACACTGTTGCTTCTCCAGCTGTTGGCTAACTTTTTCTGCCCCATTTGTGCATTTAGCTGAAAGGAGTGGAAACGTCTAGTGACCCCGGTGCCGCGGGAGCTGCATTGTTGAGCAAAAACGCAGAATTTGAAGCGAAAGAAGCGTAAAAATGCTCAGGGTTGCTACTACTGCGGGTACTGGAAACCACACGACGGACTGATGCGTCCTCGTTTAGTTCACCTCCCGTATGTGATGTGAGTAAACCGCTTTATAAACTGTTCACATTCAAAGCTAAACGTCTTTGCCATTTCATGTTTTGTCAATGTTTGCACCTTGACGCTTAAATTTAAAGTTTAGATCTCAAGTTTCCGTGGTTTTGCACAAATGACTACGCTCCCCCATGGCTTCCCCCTTTGCATGTCATAGCAAGTCTGTGCAATAACCTCTCACTATGTTCCCCAAACTTAACATGAAAGCCAGGCCCGCAAAAAGCTTGATATTGGCATAGCCTTCAAGATTTTATTGCACTTCCACAATATGTCATCCAGTGATCCCCATACAACGTCAAAAACACTACTTTCTCTGCATGTTAGTTCCTGTTTTCACTATTTTCTTGTAACTTGACTGCAACTGAACTTTTGGCCCATAAACCACCCAAATGTTTTTGTCTTCTTTCCCGTTTTGTCTCACGCCGGAGGGATACCTAACTTGCCTTAATGGTGATTCTTTAATACGTTTTATTCTGTTTACTAGTAGTATATAATAGGTTATTGCTATTATTTTTCATGTTTTAGAGATACTGTTGTCTAGCATCCTTCAAAGATTCATAATGATGTAAATAAATAATTCAAAGTACATTTTATATTTACAATTTTTTTTTTTTAGTAAAATATCAACTAACAGAGAATGTGTACAGATTATTTGAGATAATATCAGACGATGGAGCCTCTGGCTCTGATTCATTCAGATTAATTTTGAGTAATTGGAAATGATACAAATGGAAACGGATAATGCTCTTTTTCTATTGACAATTGGCTTGAAAAACATAGATTTCTTTATTAGTCACTGTCTTCCATTTCTGCTGACTCAAAAAACAACTCCAACAGATGGTTCCCCAGACTGGCCCTTAGCAAAATCAACTTAAAAGAAGAATGCAGTCATCTGAAATGAGTTGGGCAACTGCTTAGACTTGACGTCTAATAGTTATAATGGGGCTAAACAGGTCACTGTAGTTGACGTGTGAGGAAACGGTGCCTTGCCACCTGTGACAGATAAGTTCCTGGGGTAAACCCTGGCAGCTTCATGGGGGTTGATATGACACGGTCATGTAAGATAAACTTTGACCAGATAAATCTTTCTGCTGAGTCCAAATGGACTGAAAAAATATATATATATATTTTACGATTAAATTTATGTTTGAGAATCAAGACTCAGTTTACCGAATTAACATTTGCGAGAATATTGATCTATAAACTGCTAAACTAAAACCATCACATGCATTTCATAACATGTTTTTAAACATCTCAACTACAGGGTTAGCAGATTTTATACAATATGACTCCATGGAGATAAAATCATATTTTGTTTTGCAGAGCACAATATTGTATTCAAACTGCCTGCCTACAATAGCTACATAAAAAAAACTCTTGACCTTCTGGTAATTCCTTCTCTTTCAAAAACAGTTTCTTGTCGAGTTCATATTGATTGATGTAAATGTAGTGTAAAAGACTCCAGGGTATTGTCTCCTTTACATTTCTGGAGCCAGTGTACAAACAGGACACAGTTTTTTAAAAAGATAATGATGCACTTTACTTTGACGAAAAAAAAAAAACTTGCTGGACATCAATGCCATTCATAGTCTTTTGAGAATATTGCATTAAAAGCCCACTAAACAAATGTCAATAATATTCAAGCTTAATCCTAGGTAGGGTATGTAGCCTGTGCCTTAACCTGCTGGTAGAGGACATAGAGCAGTGTTTCTCCTTTTCAGTTTATGGACAGACTATGGCTCATGTTAAGCTCAGAACCTCTCTTCCCTCAATGTGCTGCAGAGGCTGGACTAGCACAGATTCAGGATAGGCTTAAATCTGCATTACAATTGTTATCAGTGAAAGCAATATTTTGATTTGAACATGTTTCCCTCGTGTCTGGGAACACAGACCTAACACATTCTACATGAACATTTTTACTGCTCATCATCTTTATTTGTGACGAATTTTGCAATGACCTGTTTTTGTTTATTCCATTTCTATTTCTTTGTCCTTGCAGTGTTTATGGTGACGCAGTGAGGATAGAGGGGCGTGTCCCAGAGGCTGTGGGGGTGGGCGTGGTTGCCGTGGTAACTGGCGACCATGCCCGGGGGTCGCAGGGGTCCCAGCAGACAGCAGCTCAGCCGCTCTGCCCTGCCCTCTCTGCAGACTCTGGTCGGGGGCAACTTGGGCAATGGCACTGGCATCCGGAACAGGTACAACAACATTTATCAACATGTAGAGCTCAGACAGATTATAGAAATGTTGTTTGTTTGTTTTTACCAGGAAACCAGCATGTTATTGAAACTGTAAACTTGTTCGTCTTAAGATTAGAGATGTCACTATATCAAATTTTAGTGTTACAATTGTTGTGAAAAAAAAAACCCATCACAATTTAATGATTACCGTTCTTTTTGGGCTATACAGCGCTCCTGAATAATAGCTTTGCCCATGATATTTACAAAGAAAATAGAACTTGTCCATATACGGGTGTGACAAAGTAGCTTTGTCAGCCAGCCTGGGGAGACCAGGGCGGCATGGCACCAACGCACGCACACACATACACGCACACACCGGTACCGGCACGTCCCTTACCTGTCCCATGAGGACTGGCGCAGGACTTTGTGGACTGGTGTCAGCGGAACCACCTCCTCATCAACGCGGGGAAGACCAAGGAGATGGTGGTGGACTTCTTTAGACGCCACCCCACTGCCCCCTCACCAGTGAACATCCAGGGAAGGGACATTGAGAGAGTGGACTCGTACAAGTACCTGGGTGTTCATCTGAACCACAAACTTGACTGGACTCCTAACACAGAGGCACTGTACAGGAAGAGCCAGAGTCGGCTCTACCTCCTGAGGAGACTTTTGGAGTGACTGGGCCACTCCTGAAGACCTTCTACGACTCTGTGGTGGCATCAGCTCCTGTACGGTGTGGTCTGCTGGAGTAGCAGCATCACAGAGAGGGAGAGGAAGAAGCTGGACAAAGTCATCAAGAAGTCCAGCTCCGTCCTGGGCTGCGCTCTGGACTCGGTGCAGGAGATGGGGGACAGAAGGGTCCTGGCTAAATTAACATCTATGCTGGACCATGAGTCTCACCCTCTGCAGGACACTCTGTCCGCTCTGGAGAGCAGCTTCAGTGACAGACTTCACTGTGTGAAGGAGACGTTTCGCAGGTCTTTCCTTCCTGATGCTGTCAGACTTTATAACAAACACTGCTAGCCCTGAACCATGTGCAATACCTGTAAATAAGAGTGTTCTTTTTTGTTTTTATTCGGTTTACTTACCTGCTAATGGTATTACCTAGTCTTGTGCTAACTATTTTTACTTTATTTAATTTTTATTTTATTCTATTATCATTATTTTATCATATTATTTTTATCTTTTTTATTTATCTTATTTTATTCCCCCCCCTCCATTCCCTATTAAGATAGGAGAGGAGTTTTTGTTAAGAGTTTTTTTGTTTTTGTTCATAAGAGTTCTATTAAGAGTTCCTATAATCTGTCCTTTCCTCCTGTTTCTACTGTGTTGTAACAACGAAATTTCCCCTTGTGTGGACATTAAAGGATTATCTTATCTTAACTGTTCCTGGTTCCTTTTCTCCATATTAGTAGTCACGGGAGCACACTTGGTTGCTGCTTAACCATATTCCTTCGCCATAACTCCCAAATCCACATGCTCTGTGTTATCATCATCCCCTCCATGTTTCGGCCGGCCAACACGAACTCCGCGGACTTCCGCATTATAAACGCGTCACATGACGGGCGCACATGTGACGTCATCGGTGACGTCAGGGAATTCGCCGTTTTTGGTGAAAATTATTAGTTTTCTTGTTTTTACATTAAACTTCAACACGAAGTGGTAGTGTTGTGTAGGAATATATTTAGGATTTTTGGGTATTATTTATTAAAGTATTCAGGTTCTGTGTTGAGAAATATTGTTTTTTTCTGTTAATTGATTTGGGGGAGGAGCCTCCTTGTAAAAAAAGAACGTTTTGCACCACAAATGGTGAGTGTGTGTTCGAGGAGAGAGCTGGGTGCACCGCAGGCGCGAGCTCCAGAGCCAATGCTGGTCATAATTTTTTGGACTATCCCTGTAAATATTTGTAAATACTTATTTTCTGCACTGTTTTTGGATTTTTGCACTTTGTTTTTGCACTTCCGGGAATAAATTCACGAACACTATTCTTTGACTTATAGTTTGCCATATAGTTTATTTGCTAAGAAGTACCCACCACAATGGGCCGCACCTGAGAATAAACCGTAGGTTCCCATGTTGTAACATGAGCTATTTATAAATACATAAACGCAGTACTGATGCGTTACTAATTAGACACATTTCTAAGTGAATAGAAGTTATATTGTAATAAAACACACAGCATGTGGAGCTTAATAAACTCGTCACAGCTGTCCCTACTGTCCCCTCTGTCCTTGATTACTCTGTGCGAACTGACTTACCTGTGTATGTGTCTTCACATCTGGCTCATCTGCTCCTGAGCTCGTATTTATCAAGTGAGTGTTACATGGTAACATTAGATATTTACTCAGAAATATGGTCCATGGTAGCGATACACATGTTGTTTTTTGACCCATGAGTCAGGTCTTGCCAAGAAAGTTTAATTTCAATGCGGCAGATCTCCGTGTCTTTGTGTTCTGCCGCATCTAGATTCACATCCTCATTAAACTAATTTCTTTCTCTGTAAAAATCTATAAATTAGACGTACCGTTATAATGACTGCAGGGTTCAAAGCGTGGGAAGAAAGTAGTGGCTTAAAGTCCGAAAAGTACGGTATTCATGATTATTAAGACTGTGACCAAACAGTGTAATCTTTAAATTTCTTTCATGCCCATTGTCAATCATGTTACTATTCCTCAAGTTTGTGACCGGCTTCATGAAATGTAACTCTCTAAAAGACAAAATAAAGCTAAATTTGACCAAACGGCCAGATAAAAAAAGTTATTGACATTTAGGTCTATTTTTTGGACTATAGCTTGAACTAAAATACTTACTTTTGTGGCCTGAATAATCACAACAATCTATTAACCAGTATCTTGACATCCCTACTTAAGATGTAAAAACTGTTCTGATCATACAGTATTTCGTTTTGAATGAGCTCATTCAAAACAAAATACTGTATGTGCTCATTCAAAACAATAGTACTTCCTGGATATGTGGCATCTGCAACAGCACTTTTTATGCATCACGGCTTCTCCACACAAACATGTTTTAGTTATAACTGTCTACACCAACAGGAAGTAGCAAATTGACATGCAACAGACACAATTTTAAGTTTATAAAATCATCCAACAAAATAAAGGTGTTATCAGGTATTCATTTGTCAAAAGAATCTGCTATTCATGTCCAACCAGGAAGTAACTTCCCCAAAATTGGAGTTGAATAGGCCACATTTGAGTGAAATCTTGAATTAATTAATGTTAAGTATGTTTACCGGTAAGGCTGCCCCAAGTAAATTGTATGTTTGCTGTAACCCGCCCCAACATTTTTCAAGTGGGTCGGTCGGTAGTTTTTTTTTTTTTTTTTTACTTTGAAGGCATAAAAAATATCCAAATCGTCGCCATTTTTTGATTCTTGCAGTGACCCACAGTGACTGCCAGGGGTCAGGCTTCAACAGTCAATGACGGAGAACATCTCCATCAACCCAATTGGGAGACTAAATCTCCCGATTTTAAAGGTCCCATAACATGCAAAATCGACTTTTCAGGGCTTTTAACCTTCTTACATTGCTATTTGTGCTTCATATATGTACCCAGAGTGTTTTTTTGATTGATTCCCTCAGTGTTTAGCTATATTACAGACTATCTCCTTTCCGCAAATCTCCAAACTGACGGGCGGTGGGGCAAGACCGCATCATAAGGGCAGGCAGGCGTCACCACTTCAATGTCTTCGTTCCTTCACTTTGGTTTTATCTCATAATTCTGATGCATTTTGAAATCACCCTCCTAGTGGGGCAATCTCTCGCCTTTTTATGCGTTCTCTCCCGCTTGGGACGATAGATAAGTTGTGCAGTGCTACAAAATTATTCAACACGGCGCTTTTTGGAAAAAACGGTCGGTGAATTGGCAAGATATAAGACACAAAAAAAATGTTGGCATAATTTTGACAAAATGCTGATATTTTTTTTTCCAGTCGGCTAGACAGACATATTTTTTTGCTCAGTCCAAGTGAAATGTGTAGTCTGACCTGCTTTTCTGTGACTTGTGCTCATGCTCTGATCTGCTGGTTCTATCTCTCCAGGAACAATAACGCTCTGGGGCTGTCGGCACCGCCCCTCTCGGCCCTGATCACACCAGAGCCGGTGCGACACTCGAGGATCCCAGACCTTCCTTTGGACAGCAGCCTTCTGTTTGAGTTTCTCCTGTTTCTGTATCTGCTCGTGGCCCTGTTTGTCCAATACATCAACATCTACAGGACAGTGTGGTGGTATCCCTACAGCCACCCTGCGGCTTCTACCTCACTGGTAAGAATAGATTAGCCAATAAGCAACAATATAACTGCAAACAAAAGACAATGCTAAGTGCAGTATGCTGGGTTTGTTCCACATTCTAAACATTTGAAATGGGAAAGAATCGGAAATACCTTGGGATATCTAATATAGATATAATCTATATATATATCTATATCTTATATAGATATAATCTATCTAATCTATAGATATATATAGATATATAGATATATAGATATAGATAGCTCTCTCTAGCTCTCTCTCTATCTCTAGCTCTCTCTCTCTCTCTATCTCTCTCTATCTCTCTCTATCTCTCTCTCTCTCTCTCTCTCTCTCTCTCTCTCTCTCTCTCTCTCTCTCTCTCTCTCTCTCTCTCTCTCTCTCTCTCTCTCTCTCTCTCTCTCTCTCTCTCTCTCTCTCTCTCTCTCTCTCTCTCTCTCTCTCTCTCTCTCTCTCTCTCTCTCTCTCTCTCTCTCTCTCTCTCTCTCTCTCTCTCTCTCTCTCTCTCTCTCTCTCTCTAGATCTCTCTAGATCTATCTCTCTAGATCTCTCTCTATCTCTCTAGCTCTCTCTCTCTATCTCTCTAGCGCTCTCTCTCTATCTCTATATCTCTCTCTATATATCTCTTTCTATCTCTCTCTAGCTCTCTCTAGCTCTCTCTAGCTCTCTCTATATATCTAGCTCTCTATCT
The DNA here is from genome assembly GCF_026437365.1 of Eucyclogobius newberryi. NCBI lineage: Eukaryota > Metazoa > Chordata > Actinopteri > Gobiiformes > Gobiidae > Eucyclogobius > Eucyclogobius newberryi. The sequence goes on along the minus strand of NW_027316167.1, from coordinate 15,787,443 downwards.
CTATCTCTCTATCTCTCTATCTCTCTCTCTACATCTATCTCTATATCTCTCTCTCTCTATATATCTCTATCTATCTCTCTCTATCTATCTCTCTCTCGCTCTCTCTAGCTCTCTATCTCTTTCTATCTCTCTATCTCTCTATCTCTATCTCTATCTCTATCTCTATCTCTATCTCTATCTCGCTCTCGCTCTCGCTCTCGCTCTATATATCTCTTGCTCGCTCGCTCTATATATCTCTTGCTCGCTCGCTCTATATATCTCTTGCTCGCTCGCTCTATATATCTCTTGCTCGCTCGCTCTATATATCTCTTGCTCGCTCGCTCTATATATCTCTCGCTCGCTCGCTCTATATATCTCTCGCTCGCTCTATCTCTCGCTCGCTCGCTCTATATATCTCTCGCTCTATCTCTCGCTCTATCTCTCGCTCGCTCG